>NW_026733965.1:17500-128651 GCF_028476545.2 Physella acuta | reverse complement strand
AGAAGCTAGAAAGTGCGCAGACACCAATAATTTAACGATGGCGTTTTGTTAATCCGTCGCTAATTTGAATTGATCATTGATCATTGTAAAACTATGGTAAATGGAATTCAACCCTCGTAAATGGAGTTCTACCACTCGTAAATGGAATTCAATCCTCGTAAATGGAGTTCTACCACTCCCGTAAATGGAGTTCAACCCTCGTAAATGGAGTTCTACCACTCTCGTAAATGGAATTCAACCCTCGGCTCTATAGCACAAAGTAAACAATTCAGCTTAAAAAATCGATCAAAATCATCGTGCATATTCACTACAATCAATTTTTCAACTTACAAAAACAAAAATAGCATAATAAATGAACACACGTTTTAATCAGTTTAAAAATGAATAATCTGTCTTAATCATCTTAATGCAACATCACATCTGACCGTATGTAAAAAAAAATGAAACCCCCAAACCCCCCCCCCCCCTTATGTAACCTGCCCATTCAGCAGTATTGATATTCTCCAAACGTCAATCATTCATCTCGCCGTGTCTATTAAAATGTTGGGACCAAATTTTTTTTTTCTCCAATCCAACAAAAGCGAAATGAGAAGACGTCTGGTATTGAAAAAAATATGGTAAATGTCAAAGGTGACATCCGTTGATAAAGGCGTCCGTTTATTTAGATTTTGTGGAGAAGATTCCAATTTTGTTGGCGGGTGGGTGGATTTGTGTGTAGTGTTTCTTTCAGACATTTTTTCTACCGGGAGGGGGATATCGGGGCACTTGAAACTTTCTTCTGGGGGACTAATTTTCCGAGGGGCGAGGGGCGGTGAAGGGTAAAAGTATATATTTTCTATATAAATTCTATTTCGTTGGAAAGGGGGGGGGTGTTGGTAGACGTGGTTTGATGGGGGTTGGGGAGGGGGGGGGGGGGGCGGGACGATGTTTCCCCGAAGAGAAGCCTGAAAAAAAACGCTTCTTGTCTAAAAGAAATTTGACGATTTGGTCATTTGTTTCTTGATCTTGTTAACTGTTCTTTAAAACTATTGGTTCTTTATCAAGACAAGCAGGACAATACATTATCAAATGAGAAAAATGATTGACACAAAGTGGGAAAAACGCAAATTATTCTAGAAAATTCCAGAAATTCGCTGGCAAAGGACGAAATAAATAATAATGCTAGAAAGGAAACCGGACAACTATAGAGTACACTTATTAAAAATATTGGCTATACATTATTATATAAATTTATAAATTATGTTAATATATATTTATATATATATATATATATATATATATATATATATATATATATATATATATATATGTGTGTGTGTGTGTGTGTGTGTGTGTGTGTGTGTGTGTGTGTGAGGAGGAAAAATGTGGAGACAGCAATTTAAAATTTGTAAAAAAAAAAGATAAACGCCTCCCTACAAATCTTTCATGGCCTTAAAGAAACTATTGTTATCGATTTTACATTTTTAACGCTTGACCTAAGCCTCAGAGGAAATTCACAGAACGGGAAATTTTGTTCAAGTTCATTTATAAAAAAAAAAAAAAATGTTTTTCAGAGATTTCGTTAAGTTTAAAAGTGGCTGAATTGTAGCTAGGTTATATATATTCAGCTCTTTGTTATATCCACACATTCTCTGTTTATATAAGCAACTAGTATGTCAGTTTTTGACGTAGTTTATTCCCCTATCAGTTCCCTGAGCTATTCTGATTTATCCCCCTTACCATATGTACGTATCTATATATATAATTCTCTTCTGGGAGACGCTAGAAAACAAGCTGTAAGCGCGCTCTCTACCACCCGACCCCTACATGGTCTGGTGAGCTGTGGTTCACGCTAAATGTTTACAATCGTAGAGTGACGGCTATTAGTTTGAAACGATTTTAAACTTAGGGGAGGTAACTAAGAAGAGGCTGTTTTCACGGGGGGGGGGGGGGGGGATGTAGGGTAGGGGTTGGGGGAAAGGCGGGTGGGGGTAGTATCGTTCTTAACGACCTACTGACAGTGTTTTAAAGAAAATATTTTCAGTGGCAGCATTGGTACCGTCGAATTCACAAATTTTGAATTACTGAAAAGTAGAAAATACAACAACTAAATAGCGGCGTATGATATGCCGCGGGCCGGCTCGTCTGTTATATTAAAGATATGACTCCCCGAAGTGATGCTGTGCTCTCCCTTCGACACACACACATACACTATCACTTAAACACCCCTCACCCTTCACCCACCCACCGCTCAAGCTTCCTTTACTCTTAAAATACCCCCCCCCCCCAACCTACCTTAAAATACCCCCCAACTACTTTAAAATACCCCAAACCTACCTTAAAATACCCCCCCAACCTACCTTAAATAACCCCCCCGCCCAACCTACCTTAATATACCCCCCCCCCCCCACACACACACACCTACCTACCTTAAAACACCCCCAGCCTACCTCAAAATACCCTCCAACTAACCTTAAAATCACCATCCCCCAACCTACCTTAAAACCACCCCAACCTACCTTAAAACCACCCCAACCTACCTTAAAACCACCACAACCTACCTTAAAACCACCACAACCTACCTTAAAACCACCCCAACCTACCTTAAAACCACCCAACCTACCTTAAAACCACCCAACCTACCTTAAAACCACCCCAACCTACCTTAAAACCACCCCAACCTACCTTAAAACCACCCCAACCTACCTTAAAACCACCCCAACCTACCTTAAAACCACCCCAACCTACCTTAAAACCACCCCAACCTACCTTAAAACCACCCCAACCTACCTTAAAACCACCCCAACCAACCTTAAAACCACCCCCAACCAACCTTAAAACCACCCCAACCTACCTTAAAACCACCCCAACCTACCTTAAAACCTCCCCAACCTACCTTAAAACCTCCCCAACCTACCTTAAAACCTCCCCAACCTACCTTAAAACCACCCCCAACCTAACTTAAAACCACCCCAACCTACCTTAAAACCACCCCAACCTACCTTAAAACCTCCCCAACCTACCTTAAAACCACCCCAACCTACCTTAAAACCACCCCCAACCTACCTTAAAACCACCCCAACCTACCTTAAAACCACCACAACCTACCTTAAAACCACCCCAACCTACCTTAAAACCACCCAACCTACCTTAAAACCACCCAACCTACCTTAAAACCACCCCAACCTACCTTAAAACCACCCCAACCTACCTTAAAACCACCCCAACCTATCTTAAAACCACCCCAACCTACCTTAAAACCACCCCAACCTACCTTAAAACCACCCCAACCTACCTCAAAACCACCCCAACCTACCTTAAAACCACCCCAACCTACCTTAAAACCACCCCAACCTACCTTAAAACCACCCCAACCAACCTTAAAACCACCCCCAACCAACCTTAAAACCACCCCAACCTACCTTAAAACCACCCCAACCTACCTTAAAACCTCCCCAACCTACCTTAAAACCTCCCCAACCTACCTTAAAACCACCCCAACCTACCTTAAAACCACCCCAACCTACCTTAAAACCACCCCAACCTACCTTAAAACCTCCCCAACCTACCTTAAAACCACCCCAACCTACCTTAAAACCACCCCAACCTACCTTGAAATACTCCACAAACTCCTGCAAGAAAACACCAAAACTGTACCCGATGCCATCCACAATGAGGTTGCAGAAGACGGAGGAGCAGACGATGACCCAGCCCCAGCCCCCATCGGGTGGGGTGGGGATGTAGTCCTCCACACTCTCAAAGGACACCTGCAAAACATGACGTCAGCTTAGAACACGTTTGGTGAATCTAGTTCGATGGATAAACCACTTCTTCTTCTTCGTTCTTAATTGTAATGTTGGACAACATTCCTTCCAACACTATTACGTGTTTACTTGTTATGCGCCATTGAGGCCATTGACTCCAGTTTTAGCCTGCTTTTCTTTTTGGATTTGCTTCCATAGCCTTTGTCCAACCAAAAACAAACTACAAGGCAGCAGTTGTTTGATTTTGGAGTTGTCTCTCCCATAGGAGTGGCTGTCCCCGGCTATCGGGTCTCATCTGCCCGGGTGTTAGAACTCGGGACTTTTTGGTTTAGCAGCCATGAGCTTTACCGACTTGACCACGCCGACCCTTGTGGGTAAACCACGTTATAAACCTACTCTATGGTTTCATATTAATGTGACTCAGAACCCTTTAAATCATTTTCGTGAGTCCACACCTAGCATTTGTAAGTAACCAAAATATGTTAGAGGGAAAGTATAAGCTTATGGTTCTTTTAGCTGCCGACATGATATCTTAGGGACGATTCCTGACCATTGAAGAAATAAACTCTACTTCACCTACGAAATGGAGCAAAGCTAGGGCCGTAACATTAAAAAGGACAACACACTTATGGCTTACTGACAAAACACTGACACAACAAAACACTGACACAATAAAACCCAGGGATATATTCCATGGACGGGAAGAAAATGTGTGTCGGATTGGGGGGTAGAGGTGGGGGTGGGGTCTCACCTGAGAGTCCTCTGAGTCCCGCCTCTGACGAATCTGCTTCTTCTCGTCCTTCAGGAGTTTCCCCTGCTCCTTCCCGTTGACCTTTCCGTTTTTCCCGCCATTTCTGGCTTTAGCGTCTCCGCCGCCATCTTTCTTTTTATTTTTAGCGGTCATGTTGCCCTTTCGGAATACTCGCTCTCTCTATACTGTGGAAGATAAGTCACATTAATGCATCTGAATGTAAATAACAACACAACGAAGCTAGACTAATGTTAGACTTTAATAACTAAGCACTTGGATATAGATTGTTTCCTATATCGGCGTCGGCTGGGCATTCATAACTATGTCCATAATGCTAAAAATAGAGCAACATTAAATCCGCTTGGGAAAGGGCTACTACGTGATGTCCGTAAAATATAGGCCTACTACTCTTCGCTGCTGAGTTTTAAAGTTTACGAATTATTACTACATCTTTTTTTAAAGACTTCATAACCTATCTTTTTACTAATGAAAAGTACAAGTACTTGTTCAGATATCGCGATCCATTGACCAGAGTTCATAATAGTTTTTTGACCTCTGCATATGAAGAGGCAGTGTTGTCAGCACTATGCCCAGCCGCTTTTACTTTTATTATAAGAACATTTTTTTAAATGTTTGAATCCCAAGTTTGTTTTTTTTTTTCACTTTTTTTTTTCAAAATATCAAACACGTTCAGGTACCCATCAGAGCTGGGTGGACTCAATGACGTCCCAAATCAGTGGTTCTTAACCTGGGTTCAATGGAGTCCCAGTAGTTCGGTGAGTCAGACTAAGGAGTTCGACGGAGGTCAAGACACATACCTGACTCATACGATTCACGATCTGACTTTGTCAGTGCGGACGATATAACTATTAGGAAAGGTTTGTTGAATGGGCATATGAAACTTGTGAGGTTCGGTATCTCCAAAAAGGTTAAAAACCACTGGCCTAGAAACTGCCGTGAGCCCGTTTGTTATTTTTGTATATTGTAATTTGTAAGCGACCTATGACACAGGATTGGTTGAAAAAAAAGCACCAAGAAAATTTAAACTGGAAAGGGGCCGCTTATATTTATTTCCCTGGGCGCTTGGACACATTCAATCCCCCTTTTAATGTGTGATACGATCTATTTATAACTTTATTTGTAGTAAAAGAAAAAAGTTAAAGTAAAGTTCCCTTTTGGAACCTGACGGTTCTTGTGCAAGAGAAATAGAGTTCACCTGTTTCTGTGACCTCGGCCTATGAAGGGATAATTTGCTCTGCATTATTTCCACTCTTTATTCATGCATGAACACAAATTACCGTTTATTTAAAAACCCGCGAAGTATTGTACGATAAGACAAAAAAAAATAATAAAACACTTAGCTCATGACAGAACACTGATAAAAAGTGATACATAGACCATCTCAATTTCCCACTTCAGCCGATAGCCTAGGTGGCTTTGTGTTGAATTTCTCTAAGGACTTATTGATTAGACACCAACACCGACGTTATTGATTGATGAAGAGGGTGATAAAAAGGTGACACGATGGTGATAACTGGGGGGTGGGGGGTGGGGGTGGAGATTTGAGATAGCAGGCTTGGAGGTCGAGGTGACAGTGAAATGTGACGTTTGGTGTAGGGTGGGTGTTGTTTGCAATAAGAGGAAGGTGGATAAGGGGGGGAGGGAGGAAGGGGAGAATGGTTGAGTGGTAGGGCAGAGATGTAGTGGGAGGAGTTGATGAGTTAAGGAAAGGAAGTTGATCGGGAGTGAGAAGAGGGGATAGATTAGGATTGGAGGTTGATTGGGTGAGGAGGTTGATTAGGAAGGGAGGTTAATTGGGAAAGGAGATCGATTAGGAAAGGAGGTTGTTTAGGAAAGGAGGTTGATTGTGATTGGAGGTTGATTATGATTGGAGGTTGATTAGGAGAGAAGGTTGATTAGGAAAGGTGGTTGATTAGGAAAGGAGGTTGTTTAGGAAAGGATGTTGATCAAGAAAGAAGGTTGATTAAGAAAGGAGGTTGATTAGGATTGGAGGTTGATTAGGAGAGGAGGTTAATTAGGAAGGAGGATGATTAGGAGAGGAGGTTGATTAGGATTTTGGAGGTTGATTAGGAGAGGAGGTTGATTAGTATTTTGGAGGTTGATTAGGAGAGGAGGTTGATTAGGAGAGGAGGTTGATTAGGAGAGGAGGTTGATTAGGATTTTGGAGGTTGTTTAGGAGAGGAGGTTGATTAGGATTTTGGAGGTTGATTAGGAGAGGAGGTTGATTAGGATTGGAGGTTGATTAGGAGAGGAGGTTGATTAGGATTAGAGGTTGATTAGGAGAGGAGGTTGATAAGAATTGAGCGGAGGAGGTACATTGAAAGTGAGAAGAGGCACAGTTGATTAGGAGAGGAGGTTGATTAGAAAAGAAGGTTGATTTGAAATGTGAAGGAAAGTTTGATTACCAATGGTAGAGAAGGCAAAAAGGCGATTAAGAAAGACAGTTAATGAACAGTATGGTTAATTAAATTAATGTAAAGTGTGGAGAGGAAGTTTCTATATAATGGGAGGAGACTGATACTGTATGGGGAGGGGAGGTTACCCATACACATCACACAATAGACGTTTGAGTAGATTGTACCCAAATTATGATTCAGACTGCTGTGTTGTCATGCTGACACCTTACTCAAACTCATGTCATACGACGTGTCTTAACTACTTTGATATGGGAATGCGTGGCCTAGCGGTAGAGCGCTTGACTGCTAATCCGAAAGTCTCGAGTTCGAATCCGGGTTCAATCAGCAAAACGTCCTGAGTACACTCAGCTCTGATGGGTACCCAACTCACGTTAGTTATATTAAAAGCGGCTGTGCTTAGTACTGAGTACACTATCCCTTCATATGCCGAGGTCACAGAAACAGGTGAACTCTACTTCCTTTGCCTCATAGACCGTCAGGTTGGAAAACAGAACTTTCCTTTTTTACTTCAACTACTTTGATACATTTTTTCAATCGAGCTCATTATGTCCCTTATATAACACATTTTATTATAATATAACGAAATATTAATGATAAAACAAATGAATAAACGCCCACTTGAAACACTGTGTTATATAATAAGCGGATGATCTATAGTGGCTTATAGACTAAGGACTTGATAAAAAAAAATTTCAATCGAATTTAATATCAACCAAGATCTAAAATAAAGGCTGATTGAATAATTTATTTCAAGGGATATGTTTTTTTTTTGTTTGCGCACAATAAAAAAATAAAATATTGTCATTCCTTTTTCATGGGAGATAATCAAAGCAATTGCTTTTTTTTTTTTAAATATTGTGTTGGAAAATATTTTAAGAAACAAAAACATTATTTTTTTAAGACTAGCGATATCTTTTACCATGAAATTTTTAATAGTGATTTAAAAAAAATTTCCGAACATCGGATTTAACTGGCTTGTGATGGATGGGCGTCTGTCTACAGACAAGCTACGTGTAGCTCAAAATGTGGCCAGGCTCATGCTTTTTATTAGGTCATTATCGGCATTAGTCAGATAGGCTAGGACTAAGTCTGGTGTGGTGATGTGTGGTGATGTGTGGTGTTGTGTGGTGATGTGTGGTGTGGTGGTGTGTGGGGTGGTGATGTGTGGGGTGGTGATGTGTGGGGTGGTGATGTGTGGGGTGGTGGTGTGTGGGGTGGTGATGTGTGGGGTGGTGGTGTGGTGGTGTGTGGGGGTGTGATGTGTGGTGATGTGTGGTGATGTGTGGTGATGTGTGGGGTGGTCATGTGTGGGGTGGTGATGTGTGGGGTGGTGGTGTGTGGGATGGTGATGTGTGGTGATGTGTGGTAATGTGTGGTGATGTGTGGTGATGTGTGGTAATGTGTGGGGTGGTGATGTGTGGAGTGGTGATGTGTGGTGATGTGTGGTGATGTGTGGTGGTATGTGGGGTGGTGATGTGTGGCGTGGTGAGGGGAGATTAGTTTTCTTGTGGTAGTGGTTTGTCTAAGTACAACGTAAAAAAGATTATCTGTATGATGCTGTGATGTTGTGGTGTTGTTGTCGTACAGAGTGTGGTGAGGGGGTGAGAGGAATGGTAGGTGTTAAGTAAGATGACAGGTGGGTGGTGTTTTAAGTTAATGAGTGGGTGGAGTGTCGAATGGTAGGTGGGTGGAGTCCTAAGGTGATAGTGGGCGGAGTCTTTTGGTAACAGACAGGTGGAGTACTGAAGTGATAGGTGGGTGGAGTGTCGAATGATAGTTGGTGAAGCTTACTGGTAATGGGTGGGTGGAGTCGAGTGATGGGGGGGGGGGGGGTGGAGTGTCGAATGATAATTTGGCGGAGTATTAAGGTAAAAGGTAGGTGGAGTGTCAAATGGTACGTGGGTGGAGTGTCAAATGGTACGTGGGTGAAGTGCCATTTGATGATGGAGTGCTAACGTGATAGGGGATGGAGTGTGATACAGAAGGTGAAGTGCTGTATGGTCATACAAGTCTCCACACCATACACACTGGAGTGTGTTGGTGACAGTACAGAGGGTGATACGAGACAGCTGTCTGAAAGTTATACCAGTGTTGCTGTGGTGTACATGAAAGTTATAGTTTGAGTATATTATGTCAGGTCATGATGACCTACGTCACGTGTTAGGCTTATTGTATTATTGCCATTGTTAAAGCGGAAGGTTTCTGTATTTAAAAAAAAAAAATTCGCAAAGAAAAATATCCTAGCCAGGTTTAGTTTGATTGTGTATAGTGGCTAAAATGAAACAAGATACTTTTGTATCCGGGTTTAAGCCAAAAGTGGTACAAGCACACCTGTCGTAGTAAAAGCATCAAGGCCCGATGTAGTTTGTTCATGTTGATTAGCCGTACACACATAAAACAATGTATAGGTTTAGACGTAAGTTGCCCTTACCTTCCCAGCTATACAACTATTGCCGATCTACATACTTCAACAATGCCCCCTTTATTTAACGATACCCAGAGGCGTAGTGAGGGGTGGGGCGTAGGGGGGGGGACGACATATGTCCCCGGGCGCCGACCTTAGGGGGCGCCAAAATGGGTTGGAAAAATAAATTGAAAGCTTGAGGGTTGTGCGAATCGAAATCTTGAGGGTGGGGGGGGGGGGGGGTTGAAAATCGAAAGTTTGTCCCCGGGGGCCGGGAAGGGTCGCTACGCCTTTCAATTGACGATACCCCTATCATTTCACGATACGCCTTTTATTTGTCGATACCTCTTTCAATTGAGGATACCCCTTCATATAACGATACCCCTTTCATTTCACGATACCCTTTTCGTTTTACGACACCCCCTTAATTTCACGATACCACTTCATTTGACGATTACCCCCTTCAAATATCGATACCCCTTTCATTTGACGAAACCCCATTTATTGAACGATACCACATCCATTTTAATTTAACCGTTTTAACGCAACAAAATTACCCCCCCCCCCCCCCTCCCTTTTTTTTCTTCTTAAAAAAATCCACAACTAGATCTATATAAAATAATTGTTTATCGCATATTTTACCATTGAAAGAAGCTATATAAATGAAACTATACAACGCAATACACAACTTATCATTGAATTTCTATTTTTTTAAAACCTCCTTTCTAGCCACGTAAAATCAAGGACGATCAATTATTATTTTTTAAAGTGACACGCATTGTTGTCTACCATGCGAGTAGCTGTCAACAATTACCGAGTAAGAATACGACACGCTACTAATGCAACTGTTACTGCTTCAAAACGTGCTAAATTTATGTGACACGCTAACATCAGCTGTTGGCCACAAAATTATGAACCAAAAAATAAAAAGTCGGTTTCAGCTTATCTTGATTCTACCTACTTAAACTCTGAACCATTGTTTCTGCCGCGCATTTTTTTCAAAAGTAGGTCAGTCACGTGACGTCACAATCAGCTGACCCTGAAATAGAACACAACAGCTCGCGGAATTCGACTGCGGCTAAATTTAGTAACAACGTTGCTGGGAACTAGTGTACACTACACACAGTTGGTGTGTTGGGTCTTGATGTGTTGGTAACAAGTTGGTTAACAATATCTTTCTCGATATAACATAACATAACTGGTTAAGTTTGATAGTTGGGACAAAGTTGGTTATCAGAATGGCGGTTCGTGCACTAGGGTGCATTGTGGGGGAAAAGGAGGATAGTGACCGCCCTTGAACTCTTGAAAGGAGCGGGTTGCCCTTTGCACTAAGGAAACATGTTTATGTTGTGAATGCAAAAATACAAAGAACTTTTTCCTTCGTACACTTTGTTCAACCGTACTATGATATATTGCATTTTTAAATACTTTTTCACCCCGTCAAATTGAACGTTATTTTCGATGCATTTCTTTACACTATTTTTAATTTAAACCTTTCCCTAATATTTACGGCAAATTTAGATACAAACGTAACTTTTTAACATTCATGAACGTGCCAGTAAAAGCTACTTATCTACAAACCACCAAAGTACTCGCTAATCTTGATGCTTAAAACTCCAACCGTATATCCTAAACAGTGGCGTAGGCAGGGGGGGGGGGGGTAGGGGGGTCACAACCACCACCCCCCATAGACCCCCTCGGTATATATATAAAGTATGAGGGGGGGGGTGCAAATCGAAAGTTTAAGGGGGGGGGGGGGGAATGCAAATCAAAAGTCTGAGGGGGGGGGGGGTGCAAATCGAAAGTTTGTTTCCGGGTAAAAATTGGAACCCCCCCACCCCCCTTGAGACGATCCTGGCTACGCCACTGATCCTAAACACGACCTTAATCATCTTTAAGCATCGTTATAGACGATATCAATATAGACGATATCTTATAGACGATACTATCTAAACGAATACGTGAGTATGTCTAGAGTCGTGAGAAATACACTGGGCTAACGTTATGCAGCGAATCTTAAGCGTCACGTAGCCCTTCTTTATTATGATAGGGAGGGACCCTTTTCCTTTATAGGGTACCAAGCAATAATAAAATATTCAAAGGTTTAGTCATTGATTCAGTTTATAACGGACGAAGTGGTCTAACAGTAGAGAGCTGGACGGCTAACCTGTAAGTCTCGAATTCGAATCAGTAGACTGCCCATGAGTCCAACCAGCTCAGATGGGTACCTAACTCATGTTAGGGAAAATAAAGACGGCTGGGCATAGTGTTGACCACACTATCGCTTCATATGCCGAGGTCACAGAAATAAATGAACTCTACTTATCTTGCCCCGTAGACCGTCAGGTTTTGAAAGGGAACTTTACTTACTTAGTTTAGAAACAGATTAGCTTCATAATAAATTAAACCGTTGTAAATGTAACGGTACAGTTACGTTTCCGCCTTTACACCAGATTCCTCTTCGAATAAGCCCACGATGCTTTTTACCTATAAACTTATCTAATTACTAAATATTATTATACACGCGATGTTCATTGACCCCTACACATACACGCCCATTAAAAAACCCGGTAAACAATGTACTCACGTTAGTCGTGTGACACGAGTCATGTGACCAGGCTAAAAATAGAACCCCATCCCTCCCAGCAGCTTGTGGTATTCACCACCGCCACGATTCACTACTCATTAGGAAGGTGACAATGGCGAGGATGATTGCAAATGGGACACCGCAGAACAATGGGGGAGGGGAGGGGGTGGAGGGTGTAGGAATGGGTAATTATTTGTTTAACTTTCAAGTATATTGAAGGTTCTCTTCGCTAGTAGCATGTCCCTAGCATTATCACAATCCCTGGAATCCCTAACCCTGATTCAAACTCGAATTTTGGCTCTAACATTACCATAATCCGAACATAATCCCACGATTATCCTGGGTCTTACCCTAATCTGTCCCAACCCCCCAAAAAACTGGCACAATGCTGATTGAAATCAATACTTAAGCTTAGCTAGCTTAACCCAGAGCATAACAATAACAATATAATTATCTATAGCATTGGCAGTAATAGATAATTATATGTGCCTTTTCGAGAATAGGGTATATTTAGTCGGTGTCGTTAACCTAGTAGAATCTAGCACTGGCATTAACTATAGTAGACCCCCGCACTAGAATTAACTTTAGTAGATCCTAGTCCTAGAATTAATGCTAGTACATCGTAACACTACAATTAACTATAGTACATCCTAATACTAAAATTAACTCTAGTAGATATTAGCACTACAATTAACTTTAGTAGATCCTAGTACTACAATTAACTCTAGTAGATCCTTACACTGGCATTAACCCTAACCCCAATCCTAATCCCGTTTGTAACCCCATACCTCAAACCAGAGGCGTAGCGACCCTTCTCGGCGCCCGGGGACAAACTTTCGATTTGCACCCCACCTCGAACTTTTCATTTGCACCCCCGTCCCTCAAACTTTCGATTTGCACCCCCCCCTCTCGAACTTTTCATTTGCACCCCCCTCAAACTTTCGATTTGCACCCCCACCCCCCCTCGAACTTTTTATTTGCACCCCCCTCAAACTTTCAATTTGGCGCCCCCCCCCCCTCAGGTCGGCGCCCGGGGTCCCCCCCCCCCAACCCTCTCGCTACGCCTCTGCCTCAAACCCATCCATCATCCAACTCGGGCTACACCAGTAGCCATACATCAATGGATAACTATTTTAAACCGGCCGCTACTGTTAACCACTGATAACTACCATGTTTACAGGCGATACGCGGGCAGACGTTCGTTGTTTACCAAGTTTGTACTTTTTGTCTCTGGTGTTGACATTGTCGTCTGCGAGAGGTTTTTGTACTTTAGTTCACTTTCTACAACATTTCCCAACAACCCCCACCCCAACATAAAAAACAAAGACAAAACAATAAAAAATTGTTCCCCACAAATGCTTAAGTTTAAAGAACAAATATATGAAGATATTGTATATGTAACCTACAGAATTTCTTCCAGGCATCTCTTCGGGGGGGGGGGGGGGGGGGGGGGAATTTATATGGAAAATATATACTTTTTACAGTGTCCGCCCCCCCCCCCCCAAGAACATTTAAAATGCCCTTTCGTAGAAAAAAAGTCTGGAAGAAAAAAAACACTGATTACCTACTTGGCTTTAATCGTAGGTCACAAAACAGAAGCTCCTTAGTACATACAAATCAACATACAAACAAAAACATACAAGTCTTGTACATAATTTTTGTTATAATTATATACAACTTTAAAATACGAAGATGAATACCTTAACAATATGTTGAATACATAAATGTTGCTATTCCGGGCCCTTGTATCTGTGTCATTATACAGCACCGAAGATTGAAATAAAAAAGGGCGATTGGAATTTGAACCCCGGAACTTCCTGTGCTCTAACCCCTCTACCATCGGTCTACCGTACACATTAAGATGTGCCCTTGCTATATTAAAGTGTACATGTGTTTAACGATGTCAGTTCAAAACGTGGTTACACTTTTAAATGACTTTTTTTGTTTAAGAATTAGCGCTCAATAAAACAACATATTTAGTTGTATATCGTATCCAGAGTTTCTTTCAGGCATCTCCTTCCTCCTACCCCCCCCCCCCCCCCCATACGAGGCATGTCTACCACCACCTCCCCGAACGAAATAGAAACAAAAATATTAAAAATAGAAAATATATACTTTAACTCGTGCGACACCTATCCCCCAAGTTTCAAGTACCCCAACCGTTACTGAGAAAAATGTCTGAAAGAAGCACTTATCGTGTCGAGGTACGATATAAAAATACCGCATCGATACTTTAGAACAATGCACCGCGTCGATACTTAGCATCAATAATTCTCATGATACAAATCGTCAATACGTTACAATTACATTTCTATACTAATTCGATACCTAGTATCGATTTATAATGTGATAAGAGAGAACAAAATCAATCACGTATAATATTTTTATCTAGGTTTTCTTGCTTATGAAAATAAAATTTGAAGTGCTTTGTTTTTCAATCTAAGAGTCTATTTTCTTACTCCGAGCTTTATTATATTGTGTGTATACGGTGTTCGTATACATTTTGATTTTTTCGTAGACCTGAATTGGGTATCAAACTTTATGCTTAGCAACCCCTTGGGCTGTAGTGTAAATGCCGATAGAGGGATCACAACGCATGACCTTGACATACAGAGAGAGAGAGAGAGAGAGATTGTGTAGTCAGCACTATACCCAGCCGCATGTTTCCATAATGTGAGTGAGGTACCCATTAGAGTTGGGTGGACTCAGGGACGCTCTAAAAACTCGAGTCCGGTATCCGAACTCGAGACTATCGGGTTAGCAGTCGTAAGCTCTACCATTCGACCACGCTTTCCCTAACATGTAATATAACGGATTTATTTATAGCTCTATTTGTGTTTATAACTAAAAAAAGGAAACAAAAAAAACAACAGGGTTTCTTTGACTGTGGGATTACATGGTCGTTGAATTTAATTACAATGCCAACAAGTATTTTATCGTGTTTGTGAAAAATGTCATGACTCTGCTGTTGTGAAACGGGATGGGAGGAGGGGTGTGAAGAGTGTGTAAACATTGTGGTGAGCAGGCTGATTCTGGTGCCATGCTCACAGTTCTAGATTCTTGAGGTTCCTTGGGGCTTGGCCGTTGGGGTACACGGTCAAATTAGAACGGGGGGAGGGGGGGGGGGGGGCTAAACTAGCATTTTAAAAGCTGGACGGGAAAAATTAGAGGAGTGGGATGGGGGTAGGGCGAGGGTGAGGGTGGGGTTTTGACTGGGAAAATAATGCGTGCGTACTGCTCAGTCTCCGTCTGCTCAAACTTCTGTTAGTTTTTTTTTCTTTACAATCGATTAGTTTAGTTCTAGCACGGATACATATCCAAAAACACACTTACGCACACACACACACGCACTCACATTTACGCACACATACACACAAGCACTCGTATTTACGCACACATACTCACACTTACGCACACATACTCACACTTAGGCACACATATAAACACATACACTCACACCACACTTACACACTCACACCACACACACACACGGGTACATGACGTCACACTGCTTGCAGTCGAGACAGGCTCGACGCTATGTCATGAAGGACGTTGTTCCACTGAAGGTTGTGACACTGAAACAGCTACTATGTTAGTGAACGATGGAAAGTAGCAGTGGGTATGGGGAATGGTACTGGACAATGGGGAATGGTATTGTACAGTGGGGAATGGTACTCGACAGTGGGGAATGGCAATAGACAATGCAAATGAAAATGACACTGAAGAATGGAGAATGAACCTGGACAATTGTTAATTGCACTGGACAAAGACAAAATAGTACTGGACAATAGTTAATGAAACATGATACTGGATAATGGTAAATGTAACTCTAGAAATCGCACTGGCAAAGCAAGAAATAAGATCTTTACAACACTTTTCTATTTACAATGTTCTGATAATTTTTTACAAGTACCACGAACGGAAACTCCTAAGCATACGAAGCATCAAGTGGTTTTTAAATCATATTTTACAAGCACCAACTCGCATTCCACTTGTCTCATTTGTTTCCCACTCCGTATCTCTCCAGCGCTGATCATCAAAAGAAAATCACCAAACACCCAACTAATTTTTTTTATCTAAATGTTTAATAAATTATCCATCCTACAAACATCCGAACTAGTAAGTTCAATAAATTATCCATCTAATAAACAAACGAGGTAGTAAGAGAGTGCAATAAACTGAAGTAGGTCTGCATCATAATAAAAGGTTCTGGTGAACTGTGGTACTAGTTCTCGGCGGACGACCAAGAAGTAAGAATGTGTTTACATGTAGTTCTTGGATCACACTAGACAATATTGTGCTGTCTGTTTATCTCGTTAGAAGCGTCGTATGTGTATGGAGACGATAGGCCAAGCTGACGTTTGTATCATATGTAAACATGTGGTATAACTACGTATTTTAATACAAAGAAACCACCCACATCATTTAAAAAAACGGAAATTACCTTTTTAGGCCTTGATCAGATAGTGTGTAATTAAATAAATCAATAATTAAAAGTAAAATAATTAAAAAAAAAACTATTGTAAAAAAAGGTTGTTTAGTGTTAATATACAACTTAATGGTAAAAAAAAGTATGTTTATTTTTAGTATTGTCAACTCACGTGATTTTGTTTTGTTTTATTATGAATTCCCGTTTATTTTGTTTTCCGAGAAAGAGATCTCGCATCTTAAAACTACAATCTGTTTGTCATCAAGGAAGTTGAGAGACTGTAGAAATGATCTCTAGGATGACAATTTATTTCGGGCAACAGGTGTGTTTGAATGTGTGTGTATGTGTATATATAGGGTTGTGTATGTGTGTTGGTGGTAGGGGAAGGTCGTGTTACAGAGAAAAATATTTTTTAGCGTTTAAACAATAGGGCTTGGTCAGAACAAACAAAGATTTATTATTTTATATTTTAAAGTATTTTAATAGCAATGGTGATAACTTTTATAACCTAGCCCCAAATCTAAACCTGACCCTTACCTCAACCTAAGCCCACAAAACTAATCCCAGTACCAAATGTAGACTAAAGCAAAGCCTCCAAGCCTGGCCCTAACTCTAAACCTGACCCTAATCTCAACCCAAGCCCACAAACCTAATCCTAGCACCAACCGTAGATCACAACGAAACCCAAAACTTAGCCCTTACCTTAAGCTTAGCCCCAAACCTAGCTCTAACCATTTCCCCAAACCCTAACCACCATATTAACCATATCATTAAACTAGCCCACACCTTAGCCCCCAATTTTAATCCTTAACTTTACCCCTGACCCTAGCTCCAATCCTAGCCCCAACCGTATCCCTAACTGTAAGTCTAACTATCTATGTGTAATACAACTACGTGTGTATGCACATGCAGTGTTTCTTCCAGACTTTTTTCTCCGGAGGGGGGGGGGGGGGGGAAGGGCACTTGAAATTTTCGGGGGGGGGGGGGGGGCGGTAGACTTTTTTCGGGGGGGGGGGGGGGGCGGACACTGTTAAAAGTATATATTTCCTATATAAATTATATAAATTTCATTTCGTTTGGGGGGTGGGGTGGGGGGTGGGAGAGATGCCTGGAAGAAACTCTGTGCACATGTAACGTAAAAGGGCCTAAATCGTTTCCCTAAACAACAAATAACCGTATACCTATGACTTATAAGTCAACTATATTGACAACGTTAAAATAAAAACATTTTTATAACACCCTCTTTGGAAATTCCCGAAACTAAAAAATAACATTGGATGACTTTCATTGCACCAGTCAAAAAAAAATCTCACAAAAATGTCTCGCGATGATTAGCGCCCTTTTCTAATAACAGTGTACGGGGGCTAGGAATCAAAGAAGTCTTCAAGTTCTAAGGAAGCCATTGTGGCAATGCAGTATCGAATTTTTTTTTTTCGAGTTTACTGCTACTTCCAGCGTTGAGGGTTAAGGTAATGACTAGGGTTACAGCTAGATATGATTAAATTTGGGTTAGCGTAAATTAAAAAAGATGCGATACGATACAAGACTAAAATACGATATTAAAAAATAACGTTTCGATACTTCTAGTCAGTTTTCTTAGAAATCCCTAAACTGTCATTCCCTCCCCTCCCCGTTTGTTCACAATATGGCCATCACGTGACAGATTTTTAAAAAAAATCGTCATTAAGTAAAGAATTCCCAGGTGGGCGAGAGAGTTTTCAACATGTGGACGGGAATCAGACGGGGGTAATAGTTCGAGGCCTAGCCTTGACCTAGTTTAGATGGCTGATCTGACTCATGCTCAGCTGTTAGGAAAGAAAACATCAGCTGTTTGAGGGAAATAAGGACGGTGTGAAGAATGTGTACACATATTGATGTGTACTGTCCTGGTGTACGAATTGTGGTTAAAGCTATATGGCTGTACAAACACTGAACCCTGATTTGTGTACTAAGGCCGAACACTGAAATGAAAGAACCCTGAACCCTAATAGTTGTAGAATCACTAAGCTCTGATATATGTACAAACGCTGAACCCCGATGTGTGTACACGCGCTGAACCCTGATTGTGTACTAATGCCGAACCACTGAAATGCACGAACCCTGAACCCTAATAGTTGTAGAGTCACTAAGCTCTGATACCTGTACAAATGCTAAACCCTGATGTGTGTACTCACGACGAACCCTAAAACGAAAGAACCTTGAACCCTAATAGTTGTAGAATCACTAAGCTCTGATATATGTACAAAAACTGAACCCTTGTGTGTGTACACGCGCTAAGACCTAGTGGGTGTACTCACGCCGCACCCCTGAAATGCACGAACCCTAAACCCTAATAGTTGTTGAATCACTATGCTCTGAAATTTGTACAACAGCCAGTTCTGTACAAAACATATACCAGTATAATCAAGTAAACCCATGTAATGTGTACAGCCAAGGCTTGTACACAAATACATGTACAGCCCTAAAATGTTTACATCCAATGTATATGTAAACCAGTGATATTAACCTTCACCTTGTACTAATCAATTATTACTTTAAGAAAAATGTGATCTTTACTAAACACATATTCCAAGTATGATTCATAGTCAACATACGTTATATCTAAATAGGCCTACTCATCTATTGATTATACTATTTATAAAGCATTAAACTTGTCATACTTACACACCTCGTCAACATAAATTCCAATTTAACATGGACTCCATAATCTAGCAATTTTTTTTCATTGTATTAATCGCTCATTAACGAATTTCCTCTTGATTGCTAATTAAGAAATTTCCTCTTGATTGCTAATTAAGTACGTCCTCCTATAAATCCGGGTACTGAATGATTCGAGATATTCTCACTAGAAGAAAGTAAACATGAATTTCTTATCAAAGGCAAACAGACTAAGTTCACTGATCAATGCGTCGATTCTGACAGCGATAGCCAGAGTGCTGAGTTAAAGTAGGGTATAGGTCTGTTTCATGGACCGTTAGCGTGCTAGTTAAAGTAGGGTATAGGTCTTTTTCGTGGGGTGTTAGCGAGCTAGTTAAAGTAAGGTATAGGTCTGTTTCGTGGAGCGTTAGCGTGCTAGTTAAAGTAGGGTTTAGGTTTAACTGTTGGAACTATAGCATGCTGGTTTCAGAGTTTCTACCAGGCATCTATTCGTGGAAGAAAATCTACCCCCCCCCCCGAAGAAAATTTATGTAGAAAATATACACTTTTAACAGTGTCCGCTTCCCCCCCCCCCTCCCCAGGGAAAAAAATGTCTGGAAGAAACACTGGCTGGTTTAAGTAGGATTTTAGTTTGATTGTCACAGCTATAGCATGCTGGTTAGAGTAGGGTTTAGGTTTGACTGTTGGAGCTATAGCGTGCTGTTAGAGTAGGGTTTAGGTTTGACTGTTGGAGCTATAGCATGCTAGTTATAGTAGGGTTTAGGTTTGACTGTTGGAGCTATAGCATGCTAGTTATAGTAGGGTTTAGGTTTGACTGTTGGAGCTATAGCGTGCTGTTAGAGTAGGGTTTAGGTTTGACTGTTGGAGCTATAGCGTGCTGTTAGAGTAGGGTTTAGGTTTGACTGTTGGAGCTATAGCGTGCTGTTAGAGTAGGGTTTAGGTTTGACTGTTGGAGCTATAGCATGCTAGTTATAGTAGGGTTTAGGTTTGACTGTTGGAGCTATAGCGTGCTGTTAGAGTAGGGTTTAGGTTTGACTGTTGGAGCTATAGCGTGCTGTTAGAGTAGGGTTTAGGTTTGACTGTTGGAGCTATAGCGTGCTGTTAGAGTAGGGTTTAGGTTTGACTGTTGGAGCTATAGCGTGCTGTTAGAGTAGGGTTTAGGTTTGACTGTTGGAGCTATAGCGTGCTGTTAGAGTAGGGTTTAGGTTTGTTACGTAGAGTTAGCGTGCTGGCTAAAGTAGGGTTTAGGTTTGACTGTTGGAGCTATAGCATGCTGGTTATAGAGAACTGGCTGAGAACAGAAACAGGAAATGCATTGAGGCATAGGGCGTGTGTATCTAGCACAGTGGATGTATGGGGGGGGGGGTGTAAGTAAAGAATCAGTTATGAATAGGACTTTGGACCTGAACTACAGACATGTAGAGGAAATACAATAGTGTTAAGGTAGTGGGATATATTCGAGTGGTTGTTTTGCAATGAAAGGTAGATTAGTGGCATAAGTGGTATGGTAGAGTTAGTAAGAGGGGTGGTAGTGTTGATAGTAGGATGGTAGATTTGATAGTAGGATGGTAAAGTTAGTAGCGGGGTGGTAGTGTTGATAGTAGAATGTTAGTGTTGATAGCAGAATGGTAGTATCAATAATGCGATGGTGTTGAAAGTAGGATGGTAGTGTTGATAGTGGGATGGTAGTGTTGATAGTGGGATGGTAGTCTGTAAATAGTTGAATGGTAGTATTGATAGAGGAGAATAGTATTAACATAGGGATGGTAGAAGTTAAACAAACAACCAACTAGTATTCAAATACAAATTAACATGTTTCCAATGAACGGCATAGTTGTAATCAGCGTAACGTAGCGCTGAGGAAACTATCCCTTCATATGCCATTGTCTGAGAAACAGATGGACTCTACTTCACCTACCCAATGAACCTGATGGTATATAAAGGTACTTTTCTTTCGGTGCATTCAGTGGCGTAGGCAGGGGGGTGCAAATCGAAAGTTTGAGGGGGGGGGGTGCAAATCGAAAGTTTGAGGGGGGGGGGGGGGTGCAAATCGAAAGTTTGTCCCAGGGTAAAAATTTGAACCCCCCCCCTCCCCATGAGACGATCCTGGATACGCTACTGGGTGCATTTGTTAACGCACACAGCCAAGTAACCCCCCCCCTCCCCACACGCATTTCGAAGTCAATATTCTACGTAATTTCGAAAATGAACCAACCATGAAACACAAACAGTACACAATCTAGAAACAAAATTAACAACCCCCTATCCTAAAACCCTACACCCCGTCATTAGATCATCACAATCACGTGACCACAGGCCGTTATTAAACATTGGCGCGCAGTCAGGTATGAAAACGAGGCTAGTTTCGGTTCTCTAGGAAAGTTCACGGGGAATTCCCCCACATACAAAGCGGGGTAACTCGATTGGTATTTCATGTCATAACATCAGCTGAGTTTTTATTATGCCAAACAGTTCGGGTTAAAAATAGGGTCAAGTCGTTGAGTGCGGATGTTTGGTTGAATACTGTAGTGCAAATGGCATTTCTTTGAGTGCACTGATATGTGTAGTTGTGTTTACTGAAAGACACACTGTAGAGCTGAACGGTTAACTGTAAGAAGAAAAAGAAATGTGTTGTGTGTAGTAGGGGTGGTGGCAGTAGCGTAGCGAGGGGGGGGGGGGCGGGGGGGGGGACATATGTCCCCGGGCGCCGAGCTTAGGGGGCGCCAAAATGGGTTGGAAAAATAAATTGAAAAGTTGAGGGGGGTGCAAATTGAAAGTTTGAGGGGGGGTGCAAATCAAAATCTCGAGGGGGGGGGGGGTGCAAATCGAAAGTTTGAGGGGGGGGGGTGCAAATCGAAATCTCGAGGGGGGTACAAATCGAAAAGTTTGTCCCCAGGCGCCGGGAAGGGTCGCTACGCCTCTGGGTGGTGGGCATGCATATGTGTATCAAGAAAGATATGTACATGTACTCCATTAGAGTTTGGGAAATCAAACCTCTGAAAGAACCAGATTAATTCAGCTTCATTTGTCGTATGAACAACGAGATTTAAAATGATAATTTACTTTTAATGCATGTATTTCATTTATTGATTAAGTTGTATTTATATAGATACAATGTGTGTGTATATGTAAGTAGGTGTAAGTATGCATGTATCTGTATAAAAGTGCAGGTCTTTGAGTATACATGAGCACGTCGATGTCTGTTTGTGTGTTTTGAGTAATATACTTCTTATGTAATTATACGTGTTATGTGTGCATGTATATCAATATACAGTAGTGCTAGCACGAAGGTCTCGAGTTCGGATCTTGGTCCGTAATCTTGACGCCGGGAGTCCACCCAGCTCTGATGGGTGCTGACCACACCATCCCTTCATATGCCGAGGTCAAGAAACACACGAACTCTACTTCATCTGCCCTACGAATCATTAGATAAGAACGAGGACATTTAAATAAGTGTGGTGTGTATATATCTATGCATGTACACGTATTTATAGCTAACCTTTTTAAGAGAAAGACATAGAAAGTACAGTATTTAAAGTACACATAAACATGTGACACCACGTTCCTATAATTAGCTTACTAGACTATATCCAATGAGACACGGGCCTATTACCCCCATTTCCAATCAATTACCGCCAATTAAGTCACGATATCACCTGACCACAAACTGACCCCTGGGTATTTTAAAAATAGCCAGGTTCAAAAGGTCAGGGCCGATAAGGTCAAGTGCGTCTGGTCTAGCTGTTCGCCAAATGATTGCTTGATTGGTTTTCAATACAATTTGAGATCGATAAATCAATACCACACTGAACAACCTGTGGTATTGTGTTAAGTACGACGATAAAAAATCAACCATGTGTACAATGTTGTGTAGCAAAAACTGGCAAGGGATCAAATATATCAAAAGTTTAATTAAACTTTAAAAATAAACGTAATATTGGGGTAAATAAATTTTGATTCAAACACCATTTGGAGATAATGGAACTATAAGAACCAACACAAGGAAATGGTTTGAAGAATATGAATATAAACAAAGTCAAGTTACCTATTCGAACTTGACGGTCAATGCGCAAAATGAAGTATTACTTTCACTAACGGGTGTTGGGTATGCAACAGAGCTAGTTGGTCTTAGCGCTACTGTGTAGGACACAGAGTCTAGCTCGGTATTTTCAGGTTCAGTGGTTTCTCCCCCCCCCCCCGCCCCCCCGAAGAAAGTCTACCGCCCCCCCCTCCCCTGAACGACGAACGAAATGGAAATTTATATATAAAAAAATATATACTTTTATCAGTGTCGTCGAACCCCCCCCCCCCCCATCTCGAAAATTTCGTCCTCCCCCACCCCCCAAATATCAAGTGCCCCCCCGCCGTAGAAAAAAGTCTGGAAGAAACACTGTTCGGGTTAGCAGTCTAGCGCTCTACCTCTAGGCTACTCCGTCCCGTTTAAAAATAAAACCAGTTTTAAAATTGTATACGAGGCTGAACAGTCTAATCCCCGCTCACTACATTATTGATGCACATATTAGTTTTTAATACGAAAGGATGGGAACGTTTATCGTTTGGTTTTAGTGTGTGGTATGCAGAGGCGTGGCGACCCCTCCCCTCAATTTGACGCCCCCCCCCCCCCCCATATATTTTTTATATTTATAATTCAAAACTGCAGCTAAAATCGAACTTTTAATTTTTTTGTTCCTACCTATTTTGGCGCCCGGTTACATACGTACCCACCGGTCCCCCCCTCTCCTCAACCCCCCCCCCCCCCCCTTCGCCACGCCTCTGGTGGTATGTGAAGGTAGGGCTATAATTCCTGCCTGTGATTTTCGTTAACATTGTTTGTGCCAAATTCCTGCAAGTTAGGTTGATTGAAGGAGAGGGGGTGGGGGTTGGGGGCGGGGGTAATTGTGTGAAAGAATTGGCTAATATTTTTTCGGAAATGTGTTATATTTTAGGGTCTGGTGCAGGGGTCGGCGTGGTCGAGTTTGAACCCTCGGGCAGATGTGGCTCGTTAGCTGGGGACAGCCACTCTTCTAGAAGAGACAACTCCAAAATTAAACAACTTCTGCCTTGTAGTTTGTTCTTGGTTGGACAATTAAGTATACGTGTCAACTGGTTATGCGCCATTGAGGCCATTGACTCCGATTTCAGCCTGCTTTTCTTTTTGGATTTGCTTCCATAGCCTTTGTCCAACCAAGAACAAACTACAAGACTCGACCACGCCGACCCCTTCCATCTGCTCTAAGAATCGTTAGCTCCGAAATGGGAACCAGCTAAAAGGAAGATGCGAGTAAAAATGTCACTTTTGTGCGGTATTTAATAAGATACATTAGAAGAAGAAAAAAAGAAAAGTATTTTGATAAGAAACTACGAACAGAACCTTAACAAAAACCTAAAGCTTAAAGTAACGCTCTAAGAAAAAAAGAAAAGTCTGTTCAAAAGAAACTACGAACAAACCTTAACGAATACCCAGAGCTTAAAATAACGCTCTAACAAAAAAGAAAAGTGTTCAAAAGAAACTACGAACAGAGCCTTAACAAAAACCTAAAGCTTAAAATAACGCTCTATCAAAAAAGAAAAGTGTTCAAAATAAAATTACGAACAGAACCTTAACGAAAACCTAGAGCTTAAAATAACGCTCTAAGAAAAAAAGAAAAGTGTTCAAAAGAAACTACGAACAGAACCTTAACAAAAACCTAAAGCTTAAAATAACGCTCTAAGAAAAAAAGAAAAGTGTTCAAAAGAAACTACGAACAGAACCTTAACAAAAACCTAGAGCTTAAAATAACGCTTTAAGTAATCCGAACCATGAAGCTTTAGAATAATCTGATGACGACGAAGTCATACAAAATCAAACATAAAAAATCAACTAATTTGATCAAATGTCCACTCCACCACCACACTGAGATATAAAAAAATCAATTGACTCGATCAAAAAGTTATTTCCGTTGAAAGACAGTTTGAGATCAATACACATTCAGTGCGCTAATTTTTTTTACGCTTTAGAATTCGAGGACTCATTAGAGAAAGTCGTTAAAATTCCATGGCGGAGTTAATTTTTTAAATTGATTGAATGCTGATGACGTCAATCAATAAACCATTGCCAAAACTGGACAAATCAAATCTTCTCTAGAAGTAGAATCACTTGTAACAGATTTAAAGCACGCGTGCCAGTTTTCCGTTCGCAGCTATTTCCGGTGTCATGCAAATTTAAACGCCGTGATAAAAAACAATCAACGCCAATTTTAGCGGAACAATTTTTTTTTATTTTATTTTTTGCAAGGCGACTCGACCTTGGATTTGTCGGTGTTAGGTAGACCGTGGCTAATCTCTTAATCTCTCACCCAGCCGTGTCTGTAGGGGTCAATAGGTGAAGATCCCCGCCATAACTCCACACGGTAACTAATTTCACGGAGACACCTGCGATTATGCACACAATTACCGGCGCGATGTTCACGGTGTACTATTTCACACAAACACCGTTACGTCGACTTGGGGGGGGGGGGGGGTGTGAAAGGTCATACATATTTCACTCCATTTTGAATCAACTTGCAAATAATGAATACTATGGTGGAGAGGTAGAGCGCAAGCTAACTAACCAGAGTTCAAATCTCGCCTCGAACGAAAATTTCAAGTTCACCCCCTCCCCTCGAAAATTTCAAGTTCACCCCCCCCCCCCTTGAAAATTTCAAGTTCACCCCCCCCTCGAAAATTTCAAGTTCACCCCCCCCCCCCCCCTTGAAAATTTCAAGTTCACCCCCCCCCCCCTTGAAAATTTCAAGTTCACCCGCCCTCCCCCAGGAGAGAAAAGTCTGAAAGAAACACTGATCTCGAACTAGTCCAAAAAAATTTGGATCTACCCAGTCCTTAAAAGCACATGACGAACCAAACGTAAGGAAAGTCAGCTGACCACACAATCTATTTATACACAGAGGTTAAAGAAACTGTTGACCTCAAGCTATGGAAGATATAACCGAAATACTATTTCAGTTATAATATAACACGTTCAATGGGACAGCATGGTCGAATTGTAGATCAAATGACTGCTAACAGAAATTATCGGGATCAAGCGGATCATCAGATATTTGCTGGGGGTTGGGGGGGGGGGGAGGGGGGTGGATGAGTCTTGTTCACTTTAAATGAGAAAGGTTTCGATCTTAGTCTTCCATTAGGTCGTAGCCAAACATTAGCCGAATTTTACCTCCATCCACCCAGTGGCGTAGCCAGGATCGTCTCAAGGGGGGGGGGGTTCCAAATTTTACCCGGGGACAAACTTTCGATTTGCACCCGCCCCCCCCCCCCCCCTCAAACTTTCAATTTGCACCCCACCCCTCAAACTTTCGATTTGCACCCTCCCCCTCAAACTTTCGATTTGCACCCCTCCTCATACTTTTTATATATATACCGAGTGGTCTATGGGGGGGGGGAGGGTTATGACCCCCCCCCCAACCCCCCCTGCCTACGCCTCTGCATCCACCTCATAACGACAAATTTAACTCCACTCCACCCTCATCTAAAATGATATAATAAAGTTCTCAAGCCACTTGAACTCTCTATCTCTCTCTCTCCCCTCCCTCCTCCCCTAGTCTCTAGTAAACTAACCTTCAATCTAGCGAAATGTAGGAGACTGGTTTCCAATTAAAATTAATTAAGAAATGCACTATTGCTACTTCCTTTACTCTCCCTCCCCGCTATCTCTCTCCCCCCCCCCCCACCTTTCCCTGTTAGCACATTGACAAATAATATTCCAAACCCCTTTTCCCCTAGTGTGTGAGTGTTTATTTTTAGACGACCTTTAGAATCCTATTGAAGTCAAAACAAATCGACCATCAGGACGTTTTCAGAACAATCAAATGTTTGAGAACACTAACAACAAATTCATCTGACACATCAATTGTCACAATAACTGACGGGGTTATTCAATTTAAATAAGTCTGGTTTCTATCGATGCAATTTGTTTCTTAACTTGCCAGATAGAAATCTGCTGCCTTTCTCTCCGCGTATGCCAGATTTAACCAAATCTTACTTTCAAATGAACCGCGTATTCAAAAAAAAATATTTTAAAGTTTAAACCGAAAACAAAGTTGTTAGTAAACAACACCTGTAGCCGATGTCGCAATTTTTGTTTGTTTAATGTATGTGTGTGTGTGTGTGTGTGTGTGTTAACCATGTTTAAAATAAACTACTAGACAAACGAATAACTGACTCTTGACGTACACCGAAGTGGCGTCACTAATAAGGGGATCTCTGGTTACACCCAGCACCCGATTATGACGCCATTGTCTACAAACAAGATTTAGACCAAATTGGGGCTTGGCATAACTCACATTTTTTTTGACAACCGAAAGTACTTAAACGACTAGGTTTAGACAAATCCTTACGTCCTGCGATGCTTAACTATGTGAGATAATCGACAAGCCACATAACACAGTGAAACCCATCAATGAACACTGATGTTTAAGTGTAGCCTTACAATAAAAAGACTGATAAATTAACGTAGCCTTATAATGAAAACTGTTGTTAACATGTAGCCGTACTTTTAAAAAACAACTGATAAATCAAAGTAACGGTATAATGAAAACTGATATTTAAATGCACCCATACAATTGAGAAAAAAGGATAAATAAACTGATGTTTAAATGAAGCCATTCAATATTAAAAAAAAAACAACTTGATAAATCAAAGCAGCCTCACAATGAAAGCTGACATAATTATCGATTGTGGCTAATAATAAAAACTGAAATACAGAAGCAGCCTTAAAAATGGAAACTGATTTATCGATTGATACTAATAATGAAAAATACTATAACAATATAGCCTTACAATGAAAATTTGACATACAAACTGAACTGAACAACGAAAATTAATATATCAATGAAGTCTTAGCTTATAACATATAGGCCTACACACACACACAATATATATATATATATATATATATATATATATATATATATATATATATATATATATATATATATATATATATATATATATATATATATGTGTGTGTGTGTGTGTGTGTGCGTGCGTGTTATAATAGAAGCTTCCTTGGATACACGTTAAATCAATAATTTAAAAATAAACACATTTGTTTGAATATCTAGGAAGTGTCACTACTGGTATGCCTTTAGAAAGGGATGGTGGTGGTGGTGGTGGTGGGGGGGGGGGGGGTCACCTCCAGGATGATTCAACAAATGTGACCCTGACTTTAACGGACAGATGTTTATAAACGTCACACATTGACGCTCACTTCTGATCGTTTGGAAAGTCGGAGTCTAAATCAGATTGACGCTACTAATTTAAAGTGCTGTATATAGTTCTACGGCCCTTAACATAGTCCAGTCATTCAATTAGTTGGTCGGGTTATGATTAATGAACTACGCACACATTTTAAAACACTATTTCGAGCTGGGTGGACTCAGGGACGTTCTACGGATTTTCGGTTAACAATCGTATGCTGTAGCATTTGACCACGACATTCTTACACCCTCCACCCCCCCCCCTCACCACCATCCTTGTATAATGGTACATTTCTAAGAATCCCACCACTTTTCTACTTTTCTACCCACCTACTTAGTTTAACAGTCTGCTACCCATGTCTATGCTAGTTTCTGCTACCCATGTCTATGCTAGCCTCTGCTACCCCTGTCTATACTAGCCACTGCTACCCCTGTCTATAATAGCCACTGCTACCCATGTCTATGCTAGCCTCTGCTACCAATGTCTATGCTGGCCACTGCTACCCATGTAGCCACTGCTACCCCTGTCTATACTAGCCACTGCTACCCATGTCTATACTAGCCACTGCTACCCATGTCTATGCTAGCCTCTGCTACCCATGTATATGGTAGCCTCTGCTACCCATGTAGCCTCTGCTACCCCTGTCTATACTAGCCACTGCTACCCATGTCTATACTAGCCACTGCTACCCATGTCTATGCTAGCCTCTGCTACCCATGTATATGGTAGCCTCTGCTACCCATGTAGCCTCTGCTACCCCTGTCTATACTAGCCACTGCTACCCATGTCTATGCTAGCCTCTGCTACCCATGTCTATGCTAGCCACTGCTACCCATGTAGCCTCTGCTACCCATATCTTTACTAGCCTGTGCTACCCATGTCTATGCTAGCCTCTGCTACCCATGTCTATACTAGCCTGTGCTACCCATGTAGCCTCTGCTACCCATGTCATTGCTAGCCTCTGTTAAACTGTTAACTATGTACCTCTCCCACCTTATTTCAGAATCGGACAAAACACCTGGATTTTTTTTTACCTGTACGTACGGTGTCAATTATTGACGTCAGCTAATCAAAGGTTAAAGAGATTCCCAGGTAACACCAACAGCTCACGAAGCGCGTGCAAGCCAGTGCGCATGCGCCTGGTAAACTTCTGGACCAGGTAAGGAATGTCATTGATGAATGTCACGAAGGACAGGTGGATTATGTCATTTAAATTTTGGCAGTAGATGGTTAATAAACCTTGACATTTTTGTATACCTTGACCCTGGCTTGAAACTAGTCATGTCTATATTTAGTTCCCACATAGTGTAGTTAATACGAATATTGATGATGGGATTTTTAAAGACATTACTGAACTTTAAACTGTATGAAATAGAATAGTTCTGTCCCTTGTGGAATACGTGTTTTATGTGGTTGGGTTATCGCCCTTGCGATGACCCGAATCAAAAGGGGAAAACATTTGATTTTTTTTTACCCCGGCAAATTATAAAGCACTGTGGGGGAAAGAGATAAAAGATAAAATTCCTGCAGCGAATGATGAAACGAGTTTCGTGTGGTTAAAAAAAGTGTATGAAGCTTGCAGGCAATGTGTTATTTAAGCTGATAAATTGCGCAACGAATACAAATACACAATCTTAATTTTTTTTTCAAATGACATAAATCAGACCAATCTTTTTTAAAAAATATGCACCGAAAATACTAATACAAAATCGTAAGATTTTTGTTCAAACATAAATCACAGCCAAAGAGCTTTACATAAATACTCAACACCGATAAACATACACATTGACATTTTGTGTCCATGATTTGTATCACTCATCAATCAGGTATCGATAAAAATAAGTATATTATATATAGTTGGTACACAAAGATCATGCGATAGTGCGCACGGTTACAAAACCGAAAGACTTGAGTTCGATTCCCTTACTAGATTACCGTGGATGTCCGTGAGTCCACCCAGCTCTAAAAGGTACCAGACATGAATAGGGAAAAAAAAAGCGGAGGTGCATCCTACTGAGACTTTATCTAAAGAGGTCATAGAAATAGATGAGTTCGATTTTATCAGTCGAAAAGTGTAAACTACTTGAATTTTATACTAAGATTTTTATAGGGTCGGATATATTTTGTGAATAAAATCATTGCAGTATTTTTATAATTGCACTTAATACTATAGGAAAGCGTGGTTTAGCAGTAGAACCCTAGACCTCTAATTGAAAGTTCCGAATTCGAATCCGCGTTTAAGTCAGTGCAACGTCACTGAGTTCACCCAGTTCTAATGGGTACCTTACTCATGGTATAGAGAGCAAAGGCGGCTGGGCATAGTTCTGCCCACACTTTACTTTCATTTACCGAGGTAACAGAAACAGGTTTTAAAAGGTAATTTACTTACAAGTATATTTTAAGTACTAAAAATTTGCCTTGCCAAGTATAGTACTTTAATTTTCTACCTCTTTCTTTAAATAAAACAATGTTAAATTTTCACCCTTCCTTTTGTTGATATTTCAAACAGGATAATATAGCATCGTTTTGAAGTTTGTTTATTTCACTCTCCTAATTTCACTAATATCCACAAAGGTTTGATTAGGGCATAAGCAAAGTTATAGTGAGGATTATGGTTGTGCTGAAGTCTACGTCTATTATTTGCGTCAGGGTAATTGTATTGTAGTATAGTGTTAAAAATTAAAGTTGAATACGTCCAAAATCTATTATTAGTTAGTACTAATCTTTGTGTGTGGGGTCTTTTCTAGCTTGCCAAAATACGAAAGAAGTTTACACGTTGAGCACAAAAAGTTGGACTCGGTTTTCGTTCATGTTTTATGCATATGTTGATAATTCAGGCGTGTTGGATGTTCATAGAACTTCAAAGGTAAAAAAAATAAGTTTTTAAACTATTTGGATGTTTGTCAAGTATTTCGGTCTTCTGGTGTTGCGATCAGCTTGAACCAGGTGACTCCTATGTATGGGGGAGGGGTTAAAGGGGGAAAGGTCATGTACTCACAAGACAGTAAACAACGGCCTATGACGTCACGTTAGGTTTAAGCCAACTATCCAGCTATACATATTGTCAAACCAATGAGTAACCTGTCGTACGTGAATTGGATATATTATAATTTATTACTTTTTAGGCATGTTAGTTTAATATTAATATATCCAATGTATTTTCTGTTTCCGAATCTTCAGTTAGAGCCCTCAAACTAAACTTTTTTAAACATTTTTTAAACGGACGATTTGTTTTTACTTTCTCGTGTACAAAGTATAGAATAATTGTAATCGTGCACAGAAATAAAATGAAATTTTGAGATTTCACAGTTTTTCATCTCCATACTTTAACGTAAACGGAGTGTAGAGGATTAATTATCATATATAAAACAGCTATTGTGTGTAATCAATACTTCATTGTTAAGCAGTTATAGTTTACTGTGACCGATATGGATTTAGGTAAAAAGAAAAGTTCCCCTTCCAAACATGACGGTCTATGGGGCAAATGAAATAGAGTTCACCTGTTTTTGTGATCTCGGCAATAATGTGGTCAGCATTATGTCCAGGATTTAGGTTAGGGAGTTAAAATTAGTAGCGTTATGGTTAAAGTTACGCCTAGGGTTAAACAAGTATGGGACGAGCGTTAAGTTTGTGGGTTAATCTTATCAGTTTGTTGGTTAGGGTTAGTTCTACTGATATCTTACGTCAAGGATGTTATTGAGAAAAATATTGGGTTTTGTTTAACTAGGGCTAACATCAGTGGCTTGTTACGCAGTAATAGAAATGAAGTTTTGTAATGAAATGCTTATCATTAACCAAAGTTTACGTAGAAACGAATAAAATAACAGAGAATCACACAAAGTTGCTGTAAATAGTAACATGCGTTTTGAACCAATAAAAAAAATTAGGACGAAAATAAAAACAACATAATTAAATAAAGCTGCAATAAATAGCGAAACGCGCGATAACGAAAAAAAAAGCCCCCCAGCCACATAAAATTGCTACAAGTAGATACACAATACGCGTCAATCGAGTTAATGGACAAAAGGTAAATAGCTCACATTCCAAGATCACAGCTCACGTCTGCGATCAATACCTGCACGTGCATGTCGCTCACACTGAATGACTCAGTTAAAAACTAAACAAGGTCAGAGTCAGGACAATGCATCTGACTCCTGTGACGCGAGAGAAGTCACGCGATTATACATTAGGTAGTACTTTAATTAATACTGTAACACTAAATCTAACTTTAAATACAGCCTTAGCTGTAGACTTTATATCAAGTATATGTTTTGAACTCTGATGGGTACCTAATTCACGTTAGGGAAAGTAAAGGCGGCTGGGCATAGTGCTGACCACACTATCTCTTCATATGCCGAGGTCACAGAAACAAGTGAACTTCACTCGCCCTATAGACCGTCAGGTTTGAAAAGGGAAACTTTACTATATATGTTTTGAGGGGACAAGCTGGTTAAATGATAGAGCATACGACTACTAACTTGAAAGTCTCGAGTTCGGATCTCGGACTTGAGTCTATAGGACGTCTGAGTCAACCCAGCTCTGATGGGTACCTGACTCATGTTAGGGAAAGTAAAGGCGGCTATGGATAGTGCTAATCACACTATATCTTCAAATGCAGTTCCATAAACAAGTTTTTAGTTGCGAATCTAGATTAACTAGAGATTATCAAAAGAAAGGCAGGGCTCAAGAAGCGAGACGAATCTTACTCTATAAAATTATTATAATTTCAAGGGAGACAACATCAAAATCGTCTATGCAAACCGAAAAGTATGATTTTAGTCAGATTAGTATACGGCTAACCGAATTGCAAACACTTAAAGTAAAACTGAACAACAAGAGTATTTTGGGATGATAAGCGCATACCAACCTCATGACTGCAATCAGTATAACAAAGTGTTGTGTTTAAAATTTCATTTAAGATTGATACTACAATGATATTGGGGAGCAACTGGGTCATAAAGGGACATTATCGCGTTATAGGTCAGGTCAAGATGGCGTCAATGGACAACAGGTTTGATAAGAAAGTTCAACCAAGATTAAAACAAAACAAATTTTGGCGGATTGAGATTATGGAATCGAGGCTAATAGAAACAACGGTAATAAGGTTGAGGTTCGTAGCAAGAACGGTAATAAGGTTGAGGCTAGTAGTCAATAGCAAGAACGGTAATAAGGTTGAGGTTTGTAGCAAGAACGGTAATAAGGTTGAGGTTCGTAGCAAGAACGGTAATAAGGTTAAGGTTCCTAGCAAGAACGGTAATAAGATAAAGATTTATAGCAAGCACGGTAATAAGGTTAAGGTTCCTAGCAAGAACGGTAATAAGATAAAGATTTATAGCAAGAACGGTAATACGATAAAGATTTATAGCAAGAACGGTAATAAGATAAAGATTTATAGCAAGAACGGTAATAAGATAAAGATTTATAGCAAGAACGGTAATAAGATAAAGGTTCGTAGCAAGAACGGTAATAAGATAAAGATTTATAGCAAGAACGGTAATAAGGTTAAGGTTCCTAGCAAGAACAGTAATAAGATAAAGATTTATAGCAAGAACGGTAATAAGATTCAGGGTAATAACAAGAACGGTAATAAGATTAAATGGGCGTAATAACTTACCAAATAAATGTATCAGGTGTTTGAAAAAAAATGGTGTAGACGACAAATATACTCTTGATGATTTGATTAGATTTTTAAATCCCCGACGGAATAGACGAAAAGAAAAAGGTCAATGATATTGGCTTGTGGGATATATTGTATCCGGGAGAAAAAGTTTCGCAGACGTCAAAATAAAATGTTTTCTGTTGTGGTGTTGTGTTTAATTTGGTGTTAGGTGTGATTTTATGTTGGGTGTGATTTGGTTTTAAGGTGTGATTTTGTGAGGTGTGATTTGGTGTTGGATGTGATTTGGTGTTGGGTGTGATTTGGTGTTGGGTGTGATTTGGCGTTGGGTGTGATTTGGTGTTGGATGTGATTTGGCGTTGGGTGTGATTTGGTGTTGGGTGTGATTTGGTGTGATGTGTGATTTGGTGTTGGGTGTGATTTGGTGTTGGGTGTGATTTGGTGTTGGGTGTGATTTGGTGTTGGGTGTGATTTGGTGTTGGATGTGATTTGGTGTTGGGTGTGATTTGGTGTTGGATGTGATTTGGTGTTGGATGTGATTCGGTGTTGGGTGTGATTTGGTGTTGGGTGTGATTTGGTGTTGGATGTGATTTGGTGTTGGGTGTGATTCGGTGTTGGGTGTGATTTGGTGTTGGGTTTGATTTGGATGTTGTGTTGGATGTTATTTGGTGTTTTGTAGAGTGATCCTTTGTTAGGGTAGAGGATTGTTTCACGTTTAGCATCGCTGAGTTAGTTCTAGGTTACGTTTTAGGCTTAGGTTAAGGGTTATGATTATTATTATGCAGAGGCGTAGCGAGGGGCTGGGGGCGGGTGACACCATTTAGGGGGGTGACACCAAGGCAAAAAAAAATAGCAAAATATATACAGAAAAATTTGAGGGGGGGGGGGGTTGCAAATCGAAAGTTTGATGTGGGGGGGGGGGGGTGCAAATCGAAAGTTTGGGGGGGGGGGGTGCAAATCGAAAATTTGTCCCCGGGAAGGGTCGCTACGCCTTTGGGGGGGGGGGGGGTTTGACCACATTAAGTGCCGCACCGGGTGACACCCGACCTCGCTACACCACTGCTATTATGGTCAGGTACAGTGTTTGACTTGAGTTGATTATGTTAAGGGGTGGTTTTGATTAGAGTTGGGTGGAGGGGTCGGCGTGGTCGAGTCGGTAAAGCTCATGGTTGCTAAACCGAAAAGACTCGAGTTCGAACCCTCGGGCAGATGAGGCTCGTTAGCTGGGGACAGCCACTCTTCTAGGAGAGATAACTCCAAAATTAAACGACTGCTGCCTTGTAGTTTGTTCTTGGTTGGACAAAGGCTATGGAAGCAAATCCAAAAAGAAAAGCAGGCTGAAATCGGAGTCAATGGCCTCAATGGCGCATAAACAGTTGACACGTAACGCTTAATTGTGTTGGAGGCGTGGTCGAGTCGGCAAAAAGCTCATGGTTGATAAATTCGAACAAAGTCTCGAGTTCAACCCCACTGGCAGATAAATCTCGATCCCCTTCAACACTAATAATTAAGAAGAAGAAGAAGAAGAGTTGGGTGATATCGAAAAAGAATGTGGTTACTTTGTATCATGGTTTGGGTGGCGTGTGGTCGAGTAGTAGAGCAATTGAATACTAAACCACAAGTTTTGGGTTCAGATCTCAGACTTGTGTCCTTGAGCCAGCGTGAGTGCACCCAGCTCTGAAGGGTACCTGGCTCACGTTAGGGAAAGTAAAGGCGTCTAGGCATAGTGCTGACCACAGTATAATTTGATATGCAGAGGTTATAAACACAACTTCTTCTGCCGTATGGATCGTTAAACCCGAAGAAAAGAACTTGGTTTTTTAATGGTTTGATTAGATTAGGTTGACATTAGGTTAGGATAATAATAATTTAGGTAAAGTTTGGGTGAAGGTTGCATTGGGTATGGTTAAGGTTTAGATTGTGTTTAATTAAATGAGGTTAAGTCTAGGTTGAGTTTGTTCTGAAAATATTTAGCTTCTATTATAAAGGATTTTACGCTAAAGGCAAGTAGGAATTTTTTTTTCAAACAGGATGGGATTTTCCTGGATTAAATATGAGAAAGGGGTGGGATAGGGGTGGAGAGGGGTGGTGGATAGGGTCTGCCCTAGTTTAATGTACGGCACGTTATTATTTTTATTTAATTTTTTTGCATAAAACTAAAAATCGGTAAAGTGCGTATTTAAAACCATATGCAGAACGTTAAGCGTAGAGAAATTTTTTCTAAAACAAATGAAAAAATTGTCTTGATATAGGAAGACAATGGTATCTCCATGTAGCAAAGGCATACGTATTTGATATAACAAAGACAGAATTATGTTCTACACAAATTTTTTTGTTCTTTATCTAGTGTTACGTGTTATTGACTCATATTTCAGCCTGCTTTTCGAAAGCAAGCTGAAATTTTGATTTTGGAGTTGTCTCCCCTAAAAGAGTTGCTGTCCATGAGCCTGACCTGCCCGAGGGTTCGAACTTTTTGGTTTAGTAACCATGAGCTTTACCGACTCGACCACGTCGACCCCTACTCAAAAATCTTGGTAGAAAAAAAAAGAACAAAAAAAAGAGAAAAAGAATAAAAGGAATAAAAAATAAAATAAATTGAAAATAACTGAAAAATGAAGAAAATAACAGAAAAAAAAAATCGAAGGCTAGCACTTGATACAGTTAGAAAAAAAAAGAGATATTTTTGTCTTGTGATTTAAAAATATTGATTGCAGTTAGATCGCCTTTATTTTTAAGATTCAGAAAGAGCCTCCATGTAATCATTACGACATGTTATTCATCATAGGCAGTGGCGTAGCGAGGTCGGGTGTCACCCGGTGCGGCACTTAATGGTGTCACCCCCCCCCCCCCCGCAGAGGCATAGAGACCCTTCCCAGGAACAAACTTTCAAATTTTCGATTTGCACCCCCCCCCTCAAGTTTTCGATTTGCCCCCCCCCCCCCCCCCCCTCAAACTTTCGATTTGCACCCCCTCCAGTTTTTCTCTATATATTTTGCTATTTTTTGCCTTGGTGTCACCCCCCTAAATGGTGTCACCCGGTGCGGTCCGCACCCCCCGCCCCCCCCCCCTCGCTACGCCCCTGATCATAGGTTTTTTTATTCGTATTTAATAGCACCGTATTCATGTTTTGGGACTTCTAATTTTGATCTAAAAGAGCAGGTTTAGTTAAGCAGATAAGATACTGATGTATTATGAATGGCGGTGAGTGCGCCCTTTGATGGTGTCGTGTGTGGTGTGTGTGTGTGTGGGGTGTGTGTGTGTGGGGGGGGGCTGGGTGAGTAATTAGCTGACGTGTTGGCAGACGAGAACAGTCATGGCGTGCGGGCCGAGCATTGTTTTGTTACGTAGTCGGGGGACGACATTGATTCCAGAGCTCATGTGTGTTCAGTCGACGTGTGTGGGAGAGGGGGAGGGGGGGGGGTGTGGGGTAGAAAGGTTTAGAGCAGTGGTTCTTAACATTTTTGGTGTTACCGAACCCCACCTACATTACATTTGTTCATTCACCGAACCTTTCTTAATAGTTCTATAGTAAGCGCTGACAAAATCCGATCGTGAATCAAATGAGTCGGGTGTGAGTCTTGACCTCGGCAGAGCCCCTAAAACTGACTCACCGAACCCCTCCTGGGGTTCTATAAAACGCGGGTTAATAACCATTGGTTTAAAGATTAACGAAAGTAATGGGCCGTTTTAGAATAAAGGGGTAAGCGGTAAGGGGTGATGGGAGATGTGTGGTGTGGGAAGGTGTAGGGGGTGTTGGAGATTAAGGAAGGTGTGGGGGAGTGTGAGGATGTGGAACAACTTTGCAATTAACATTGACCCACAATGCCATTAATATTGACCCTCAAGGTCATTTATGTTGAACCACAACGCCATTAATATGAACCCACAAAAACATGACAATAGTCCCCACCTTGCCGTCAATATTTCGGCAACCTTTACGAACCAAGCCGGCACTTCATCACCAGAACGAGGTCGCGTCAGACCGGAAGCCACAAGAAACAACTTCCGGTCACGCGGCCTACCCTGAACAGACTCACTGACAGCAGACACGGAAGATGTCCGCACAATGCCGCATCGACGAGCGAAGCCTGACATGACGCCGTCTCCATGGCAACGCAGGTATACATTTCATGTTTTTATATTTTTGTGCCATAAAAAAATAAATTGTTCTTCTAAAAATAGACAACTGATCCTTTGTCTCATTAACGAATGTATTTATGTTTCAGAAGAGAAAAACGATCTGTCTAAATGTTACACAATCTGAAGATTGTCTTGTATCGTATGTAAGTTCGCGATATCATTGACAAAAGTGTATGCTGTTTGTGTTGTGAATGTGCTTTCTTTAACACCAGGGGTTCCCAAAATGTAAGCCACGATACCAACATTGCAACAACTCGCTGTATTTATGTTGAATGTTCTTTCTTTAACACCAGGGGTTCCCAAAATGTTAGCCGGGGTACCAAAATTGCAATAACTAACTGTAATGATATTGGATGTTCTTTCTTTAACACCAAGCAAGGGTTCCCAAAATGTTAGCCACGGTGCCACCATTGCAACAACTCGCTGTATTTGTGTTGAATGTTCTATTTTAAGCCCGACATCACGGGTTCCCAAAATATTCGTCGTGGTGCCAACATTGCAACAACTCGCTGTATTTGTGTTGAATGTTCTATTTTAAGCCCGACATCACGGGTTCCCAAAATATTCACCGCGGTACCACCATTGCAACAACTCGCTGTATTTGTGTTGAATGTTCTATTTTAAGCCCGACATCACGGGTTCCCAAAATATTCGTCGTGGTGCCAACATTGCAACAACTCGCTGTATTTGTGTTGAATGTTCTATTTTAAGCCCGACATCACGGGTTCCCAAAATATTCACCGCGGTACCACCATTGCAACAACTCGCTGTATTTGTGTTGAATGTTCTATTTTAAGCCCGACATCATGGGTTCCCAAAATATTCGTCGTGGTGCCAACATTGCAACAACTCGCTGTATTTGTGTTGAATGTTCTATTTTAAGCCCGACATCACGGGTTCCCAAAATATTAACCGCGGTACCACCATTGCAACAACTCGCTGTATTTGTGTTGAATGTTCTATTTTAAACCCGACATCGTGGGTTCCCAAATGTTAGCTGCAGTACCAACATTGCAACAACTCGCTGTAATTATGTTGAATGTTCTTTCTTTAACACCAAAGGTTCCCAAATGTTAGCCGTGGTGCCAGATGCAAAAGGACGTGACAACAACTCTCAGAAAAAACAGAATGGAATGGTTAAGAGGTAGCGCAATAGGTGGCTGACCACTCTTTCTCTTGGTCGTACCCCGATACGGTCATTACCTGCCCAAGCTAATGCTTATTGGCCAGATAGGCCGTTGCAGAGTCTTATAATCAGTGGCGTCGCTAGGTCGGGTGTCATCCGGTTCGGCTGTATCTTTTAGCTTAGCCGTACCTGATTTCGGCAATGCGCACACGGATAGGGTAAAGTTTAGTCCATAGTTATGTTAAGTAGCTAAGTGAGAGGATTAATATAGAAGAGTCCGATTGGATTTGCTGCGGAGCTGAAATAGGTGACCGAAAAGTGACCTACGGGGACTTGCCGGTGACCAGGGCAGTTGAAGTAGAGTTTGCCAGAGTCTCTAGTTCCTCATCAAGTGCCCGTGTCGCAGGGAGGGTGGGTGGTCTAGCTGTGTCCAAGAGGCCAGGGAAGTTTTAAAAGCCCCCCCCCCCCCCACCCATCCCCAGATTGAAATTTTCGTTATGTGCTTTTTTCTCCACCAAAGCTTGGGGTCTCACTGAGATTTTTCGTGGGGGGCCCACTGGTATTATTTTCTGTATTTTTTCCTGGGGGTGTGTGTGTGGGGGGGGGGGGGGTGGGTGGGGAATTGGGATTTTCCCGAGTAGGCCGGTGGACCAGTCCACCTCAGCCTTGGTGCCATTTAACACGTGATATAAATAGATTCAATAAGAAGTTAGTAGATCTAAATTTTAGTGGGCTTTGAACTCGTCCTCACCTGTAATCAAACTCATAGTTTTGTCGTTATTTTCTTTCGTGTCAAGATTTTAAGCTTGTAGCAGGACTTTATATCCAGTAGTATCTGGCAAACTAACTACTTCCTGTGGCGTTGTCATGCGCAGTACCGTTAAACTTCCAATTCACTGAGTTGCCGTACGTTTCAATTTAGTGAGTTATCGAACCTAAGAATTAATTGAGTTGTCGAACCTTTTCATTTAGTGAGTTGTCGAACCTAACGATTAATTGAGTTGTCGAACCTTAATCTGGTTTAGACAAGCGTGCAGTACATACGGTGACCTCGACGGTGACCTCGACGGTGACCTTTGGTCGAGGTCAGACGGTTGGCCAGTGGCTGGGTCGGCTGATGGATGACTAATCTTGTTTGTGCTATAAACGTGATCTAAATACGTCCATCGTGATCTACACACTTCTACGTGATCTTTACACTTCTACGTGATCTTCTCTTTGTAGAAGTTCACGTGATCTATGAAGTCACGTGATCTACACAAGTCGATGTGGTTCACGCATTTGAGAGGTGTACGATCAAGTGATCTATACATGTCTAAGTCATCAGCACACGTCTACGTAATGTACACAATTACGTCATCTACACACGTCTACGCCATCTACACACGTCTAAGTCCTCTACACATGTCTACGTCATCAGCACACGACTACGAGATCAACACATGTCCACGCGACATAAACACATACGCCTGGACTACTCAGTAAAAAATTCACACATGTCCACTTGACCTACACACCCCCACTTAACACACCCACTCACACCAACACGCTACACACATACAAGACAACAACCCCTAGTCTGTTGCGTAACCTGTTAGCCTATTTCTAATTCCCGTTTATTTATAAATAGGCGGGGGCAAGGTGCAGTAGCAAAGTTTTTCTTTTTTCTAACTCGAGCTAGCTCGAAATATGTCACCATGACAAAACTACATACAGTTTTAAATTGTTTAGATTTTCCGTTTAATACACAATTGTAGCTTTATATGCCTGAGGTAAACTAACAAGCTTACTCGAAATATGTCACCATGACAAAACTACATACAGTTTAACCATCTAGAGTTTCAGTTTAATACAACATCATAGCTTTATATGCCTGAGGTAAACTAACAAGCTAGCTAAAATAGCACCATAACAAAACTACATACTGTTTTACTTTCTAGACTTTCAGTTGAATACACAGCTTTAGCTTTATACGTTCAATGTTTCATCCAGGAAACAAACTCCTCGGGAGGGGGGGGGGGCGGGGCGAAGGAAATCTACCCCCCCCCCCCCCAACGAAATGGCATTTATATAGAAAACATACTTTTACCAGTGTCCCTCCCCCCCCCCCCCCTCATTACAAAGCCACATACAATATAATTGTTTAGAAATGAGAATTAGGGGAAATTCAATGCAAAATCATTGCTTTAAAGTATAAAATATTACGGCTAAGCCAACAGCAGTATCTTTTGTACGAAATTAAATTATTCTTTAAAATCACCCAAACTATAATCAAAATGTATCACTCTAACAAAACCACCTACATTTTAACTAAGAAATGTTAGAGCTGAGGAGGGTTTAACATACAAACATATGTTTATACATAACCACGGTACGGCTATTCTTAAAACACTGTCTTTACCTACACAAGAAAACTAGCAATTTATTAAAAATTGCCTTACAAAGAAGACAAAATACGATTTAACTCGATAAATTTTACATAACTTTACCTCCAGTAATTTAAACTATCGTGACCTAGATTACCCAGTGAACGCGTTACCGCGTGTGTGAATGGACTTTGATCTCGCAAAATTAGCGTTGGAGGAAACGCACTTTAAAGTATGCAAAATTAATTAACTAATAAAATCTTACCTTTGACCTGTTATGTCGACATATAGGTAGGTTTTGCTGTACTTGCTGGAGGTGATATGGGAGGGTATGACAAGGTACGATCCTCCGGATTAAGTTGTCGATACTGCAGTAGAAAAGACACGTACACAGGGTTATCCAAGTGTCAAGTTTTCCTGGATGGGGGTTTACTGTCAAGTTTTAGGGATAGCAAGTAGTGACAAGACGATGGGAACACGGCCGTGGCGAATGTTAAGTTTTTGAAACAGTGGGGTCGTGGTACGCGAGTCAACGCGACATTAGGTTGTCAGATAACAGGGTCTGGTTGGTAGATAGGTGCTAGAGGTGGGGCATCGGGGGGGGGGGGTGGGGTGGGGCACCTGGGGGGTGCTAGAGGTGGGACACGGGGGGGTGCTAGAGGTGGGGCACCTGGGGGGTGCTAGAGGTGGGGCACTGGGGGGTAGCTAGAGGTGGGGCACCTGGGGGGTGCTAGAGGTGGGGCACCGGGGGGGGGTGCTAGAGGTGGGACACCGGGGGGGGGGGGGTGCTAGAGGTGGGACACCGGGGGGGGGTGCTAGAGTGGGGCACCGGGGAGGGGGGTGCTAGAGGTGGGACACCTGGGGCGGGGGGGGGGGGGGGTTGGTGCTAGAGTTGGTACACCTGTGGGGGTGCTACTACACCTGGGGGTGCTAAAGTTGGTACACCTGGGGGGGGGAATTTTGCTAGAGTACATCTGGGGGTGCTAGAGTTGGCACACCTGGGGGGAAGGTGCTAGTACACCTAGGCGGGAGGTGCTATAGTTGGTACACATGAGGAGGGGGTGCTAGTACACATGGGGGAGTGGAGGTGCTAGAGTTAGATCAGCCAAGGTATGTTCTAATCTTAAGACCTGGGGAAACGTCACTGGCCTAATCTAGGAGAGATAAGCCATAGTCCACACATTATATAATGTCCAGTCAGCACACCTGGGAAATTCAGGCCTAAAAATCGCCTTGAGGAGAACAATAGATTGGATGCAGTGGAATGCCATGGTCAGTATATCACTACTCGACTAAATCTACAGGTCATACACTAGTTGTGGTGAGCACTGAACAACTATTGTTGTACACATTTTATTAGTCGTCTCAACATTTCTGTTCCCACCCCACTCCCGAACTCAATCTTAGTCCGAAGCCAAAATTAAGCTTAAAAAAATGGAGCTTCAATTAAACATTCAGAGAGTTCGAACACTATATTTAAATGTCAGTATACAACCAAATCTTATAAGCAAAATAAGTTGTCTCATATATATATATATATATATATATATATATATATATATTTATAATATGCCTAGGCCTATATATATGTATATATATAGGCATTATATTATATATGCCTATGTGTGTATACAAACTATATATATATAGTCATGCATATACTACGAAGATGTCCTTAGTTTCCCTCTAGGCCTACACCGACACAGTGTGTAGCTGTTGTGTACCGTGAGCACGTTTCATCCCCAGTTCTGGCAGCAGCGTCTGATCGAACTCTGAGATCGATACTGCAGAACATTTCTTCACCCACTTTACCTGATTGTGCCGCCCACCGTTGGTCATCGTGCGACGAAAAACCTCCACACACAACAATCCCACTCCAGAGAAATTTAATTACAAGAAACAAAAACAAAAACCAACCTTTTAAGTTTTGTAGCACTGTTGATGAAAACACGATTTTAAAATCTGAAACCCACAACAAAGAAACCGCATCGCTTTGTGTTTGTTTTTTTAAACCACGAAACTAGGTCATTCTTTGAACACAAGAATCAATCTATTTATATAATCGTTCAGTGTGTTATGTTTGTATAAGCACACAGTACAGTATCTAGATCCAGACTGAACGAAGCACAAAGAAAAAAATTGTAAACACAGCAGTGGATGATGAAGGTAATGGGGGACACCAAGTCAGCTGTTTGTATCAGCTGGTTTTGGTCTATTTTTAGAACATACGCGCGCGCCGTTGAGTGGGCCGGCTGCTAGGCCGAGGACGACTTCGCGCCGGTTCTAACTAGTCGAAGGAGAATGGGGAGGAGTGGATGCAAGCTAGCAGACGTTAAATATTAATTTGCTTTGTTTTGATTGTGCTTGTGAAGTTGTTCTTTTTGATTAACAAAACTTTGTTCTTTTTTTTAATTAAAACTTAGATAAAATAGCCTACCAATAATACGACTAAAATATATTATAAAACAGCCTACACAGTTTTATTTTACTAAATGTAGAGTAAAATATCCTACCTATTATTATGACTAAAATGTAGAATAAAATACCCTGCCAGTTTTGTTTTTTTTTAAATTAAAATCCAAAGTAAAAAGCCTACAATTTTTAAAACTAAAATCTAGATTTAAATAGCCTACCAATTTTTTTCACAAAATCTTGATTAAAATCAATTTTTTAAATCTAGAATAGACAATAAAATAATAGCATACCAATATTTTTTTGTGTGACTAAATTGTAAAATGAAATAGCTTGCCAGTTACAATTTTTACCAGTATTTTGATGAAGCGAAACAAGTAAATCATAAAGTATAAAACTCCAACAGCATTTAGTAAAGTATGTATATATATATATATATATATATATATATATATATATATATATATATATATATATATATATATATATATATATATATATGTATATATATATATATATATATATATATATATATATATATATATATATATATATATATATATATATATATATATATTTACTTATATAGTTATCGTTACCAAGACCCTTATAACCTTAACAACGAAACCTATTATATCAGCATCTTTATGTACAGCAAAACCCAAACTAAAGCTTAACATAACGGTAAAGCACAATGACCTTTGACCCTTGGGACTCAGCCGGCGTTGACAGAGGCGTTGCCCCCCCCCCCCCCCCCCTTTCAAATGACATACAGAAAGTAGAAATCAATGGAACTCCGCTACTGACGATTAGATTTTCCCCACCTCCCCACGTCTGCTAACATTGTTAGCGTCCTGACCTCCGACCTCTGACTACCACAGGTCAGTTCTGTTGTCACTTCCGGTCAACTCGCTGAGTGTCACTAAATATATAATTATATATCAAGTCACCTAGGATCTAGGTGGATTACATATTATATCAGGGGTAACCACAGCGGGTGGTATTTTGTGGTATGCAGTGGCGTAGCCAGGATCGTCTCAAGGGGGGGGGGGGTTCCAATTTTTACCCGGGGACAAACTTTCGATTTGCACCCCCCCCCTCAAACTTTCGATTTGCACCCCCCCCTCATACTTTTTATATATACCGAGGGGTCTATGAGGGGGGTTATGACCCCCCTAACCCCCCCTGCCTACGCCACTGGTGGTATGCATGGAAGGTGGGTGGCCAGCAGTGTTTCTTCCAGACTTTTTTCTCCTGGGGGGGGGGGGGGGGACGACGACGACGACGACGACACAACAATTTCCGCGGGGTGGGGTGGGGGGCGGACACTGTCAAAAGTATATATTTTCTATATAAATTCCATTTTGTCATTTTCTTCGGGGGGGGGGGGGCGGTAGAAGAGATGCCTGGAAGAAACTCTGGTGGCCAGACACGTGATCAGTCGGGGTTCGGTTATTCCTTGTACGATGATGTGCGTCTTTGAGCTCACACAGGTTTAATAAGTACCCGGCATGTGTTGGGTAGAAAAAACAGATAAGGGGGATGTGGTTGTTAAAAATCAGATGAGTTTACTTCCACCTGTCCGATAGGTTATGGACCAGATGTTCTGCCCTTTAGGGCATAGGTAAACTACTTCTTGTACTCTGAGTGCTATGTGTGCTATAGATGAACTACATCGTGTGCCATGTGTGCTATAAATGAACTACCTCGTGTGTCCTGTGTGCTATAGATGAACTACCTCGTGTGTCCTGAAACCTAACGCTAACACATAACCCTAACCCTAAACCTAAACCTAAACCTAACCATAACCCGAACACTAACACTAACCCTAACCTTAACCCTACTCTGTCTTAAATCAAAACTTACTTAAATATTTGATACTTAATTTTACTTCTCCAATCAACATAAAAGTAAACTTTTCCCTTTCAAACCAAACGATTTTTAGAGTAGATGAAGTAGAGTTCACATTTTTTTTTGACATCGACATACGAGTACATAGCAAGTTGACAAACAGACTTCACACACACATACATACACACATAAACACAGTCTTAAGATTATTAATTTTTGTAAAAATGTAATTATGACACTTTATGTCAATGTTTATACATGCTTTGCAAATTATTCTTCTTCTTCTTCTTCTTCGTTCTTAATTATTAGTGTTGAAGGGGATCGAGATTTATCTGCCAGTGGGTTTGAACTCGAGACTTTGTTCGAATTTATCAACCATGAGCTTTTTGCCGACTCGACCACGCCTCCAACACAATTAAGCGTTACGTGTCAACTGGTTATGCGCCATTGAGGCCATTGACTCCGATTTCAGCCTGCTTTTTTTTTTGGATTTGCTTCCATAGCCTTTGTCCAACCAAGAACAAACTACAAGGCAGCAGTTGTTTAATTTTGGTGTTGTCTCTCCTAGAAGAGTGGCTGTCCCCAGCTAACGAGCCTCATCTGCCCGAGGGTTCGAACTCGAGACTTTTCGGTTTAGCAACCATGAGCTTTACCGACTCGACCACGCCGACCCCCTGCAAATTATTGAATATGTTGAAAATAAAAAAAATACTACTGTTAAAATGTCGCATTATTTACATTTACGTTCAGTCATTATAAAAACTCTTATTAATTCAAAACAACGACAAACACAGCAATAAGCAACAGGCGCAAGGGAAATAACTGCAAAAGATTTGCACCTCCTCGTCCGGACGCTTCAAGAGAGTAGCATAGCGGGCCTTGACAGTCCCAAGTCGCTGGAAGAAAGAAATTATATATATATATATATATATATATATATATATATATATATATATATATATATATATATATATATATAATTTATTTATACATATAAAAACCATAACATTAGAACATTTGCTATTTATTTTAAAAGATATATAACTATAGTTTTATAATTGTTTTTTTTTTGTTTTTGTAAGGGTATGTTATTATATTTAAAATGTGTGAACATTAAAGTTTAAGCAATGGCCTTTCAGCATAGCAATAAAGCTTATCTCCTTTAGCTTAAACCCCAACTCTGAACCTCACACAATTACCTACCATATCAACCTATCAACTTATCCATAACCATCATACCCTAACACTTTAACAATAGCATTTTAGCTTTATTTCTAACACCCGAGCTTGTAACGAGAATCTTTTCCCGTTTGTTCTTAAGACACACGGTGCTGATGAAGTAGAGTTCATCTGTTTCAGAAACTTTTCCTAGCGTGAGTTGGGTACTCATCAGATCTGTATGGGCTCAGGGAAGTTATACTGACCTGAACCCGGATTCGAACTCGAGACTTTCGGTTTAGACCACACTGTCCCCCATAATATAAGCTAACCCTTACCTATATACCTAAGTCACAACCCTAAAACACAATGAAAATGATAGTACTCGCTTCTGTAAATTTCCCTAACGTTAGTCAGGTACCCAGTGAGGTCGGGTGTCACCCGGTGCGGCACTTAATGGTGTCACCCCCCAGAGCGGACTAACTTTCAAATTTTCGATTTGCACCCCCCCCTCAAGTTTTTCTCTATATATTTTGCTATTTTTTGCCTTGGTGTCACCCCCCTAAATGGTGTCACCCGGTGCGGTCCGCACCCCCCGCCCCCCCCCCCCCTCGCTACGCCTCTGCAGGTACCCATCCATGCTGGGCGAACTCAGGGGCGTCTTTTGGGCTCGACTCCGAAATCCGAACTTCCAACTTAGCATCCGTGTGCTCTACCCCCCCCCCCCCCCCCCAACCACTCCATCACATATCAGCAAATATTCCAACAAGCATCCACCACAATATAACCACCCGGTACCCACTAACGGAAAAGGTCAAGGTCCCCATCAGGTCACTCACAGAACAAGGTCACCGTGGCGTTGCCTTGACCTTTGCTGTTGACGCCCACGCAGTAGTAGTCCCGGAAGTCGAGAGCCTGCACGTACCGCACCTTGAGTGAGTACCACTGTTCACCGTTGAACAGGTTCTGGGTGTCGGTCGCCTGTGGGAGGGGGGGGGGGGGTGACGTCAGAAAAATGGGATTAAGGCCATTGAACTAAATTTTAAACTTTCAATATCACATACATTTTTTTAATCTCTATTTGTTTGTTTCAATAACGTGGTTGCCTATGGAAAAATTAGAACAGCATGCACGCTTTACAAATCTAGCTTAAGGAAAGGAAAACGTTTATCCTTATAGGCCCTGGAAGTTTAATGGAGCAAATGAATTAGAGGAAACTTTTTTCCAAGATATCGACATACGAAGGTGTTAGGAATGGTTTCTTAGGTATTGCGAGCAGTGTTTCTTCCGGACTTTTTTCTCCTGGGGGAGGGGGGGGGGGGGCTTGAAATTTTCGGGGGGGGGGGGGGCGACTCTGATAAAAATATTTTTTTTCTATATAAATTCCATTTCGTTCAGGGGGGGGGGAGGTCGGAGAAACTCTGATTGCGAGGGTATGAGAGTATGTGTTGTGGAAAGATTCATAATGATAAAATATTGCGATTGTGTGGTGAGGTACGTAAGGATGTAACGTGTGAGAATAGGATCTTGTTGGAGTTCAGATGGAGCAGATGAAGTAGATTTCACCTGTTTCTGTGGTGTTGGCATAGAGAAGGGATATTGTGGTCAGCACTATGCCCAGCCTCCTTTACTTTCCTTGACGTGAGTATGGTACCCATCAAAGCTGGGTGGATTCAAAGCTCGTTCTATAGAAACGAGCTCTGGATCCGAACTCGAGACTATCGGGTTAGCAGTCGTGGCTTTTACCACCCAACCATGCAATCCCACAAATAGGTTTTAGGATGTAATTTGAATCAGCTGTAAGGAATCGTTAACGTGAATTAGACACGTGTTCAAAAACTCAAAAGGGGAATCTAATTATACAATGACCTCAGAACTTTAACACCCTACAATGGAATCACACAAACAGATTTTAAGATGTAATTCGAATCAGTATTAGGGATTCGTTAACGTGAGTTAGAGACGTGTTCAAAAGGGGAATCTAATTATAGAATGACCTCTGACCTGTTTCGTTGTTTCGTATTTGTCGCTGTTTTTGAGGATGATGTGTTCTTGTTCATTGACCACCATCCAGTAGACAGTGGGGGTGGGGTAACCTGGGGACAGCAGCATGATTAGATCACAGCGATAGTACAGCAAGGCAGAGGCGTAGCGAGGGTGGGGCGAAGGGTGCGGACCGCACCGGGTGACACCATTAAAGGGGGTTACAAAAAGGCGAAAAATTGCAATATTTACATAAGAAAACTGCTTTTTTGCCAGTTCAGTTAAGAATTAAAGTTAAATAGTCTTTAAAGTACAAATCAACAATTATAACTAGGGGGTGGGGGTGGCAAACGTGTTAACTTTAGAGATAACAATGCTACATCCACTTATATTATTAACAGACTATAGATAAATACAGTTAATATTAAGTCTGCAGTGATTAAATCTTATAAACATACATGTACGCGTATGTGGCATATATTTAAATTATAGGTCTATGCAGGTCGTTATACACACATACACACACACACACATATATATATATGTATATATATATGTATATATATATATATATATATATATATATATATATATATATATATATATATATATATAAATACAGCAATAAGACAGTCTTGAGACAACACACGTATGGAAAGCAGCTGCAATAAAATAGTCAACCTGTATGCTTGTGATTAACATTGTATAAATACTTCTATATTTCAGACTAATTCAATTATAAATCCAGGTCATGGATTTAAAACACTACTCTGAGACCAAGGATGAGTACCTAACTCACTTAAGGGAAAATAAAGGTGGCTGACCACAGACGACACTATCCCTTCATTTGCCCAGGCCACAAAAACAGGTGAACTCTACTTCACCTGCCCCATGTACCATCAGCTTCAAAAAGGGATCTTTACTTTCTTTTAACTTTGACCATTTTTAAAATCAAATCCCATTTACATTGAATAACTCAAAGCTACATTGATAAGCAAGATTTAGAAAATAAAACATAAGAATTTAGCAATCAAGATTTAGCAAGATTAACATACCTTGAACAATACAATCCAGTTTAGCGTCCAGCCTACCATTCGCGAACTGACCAACAGAATTTTGTAGAACTCGGACCGTTGGCGCTTGGAACACATAAACCTGTGACGTATACACATATTTTTTTTTATTTAAATCGAGTATTCCTACATCATAAAAATATCTATTAGAAACTAAGCCTAACTACATCTTAAGCAGAAATTTTAGAAAAAAAAAACGGGAAAAAGAAATTGTTTTGTTACCATGGCAACCGTGTGTTGACCCCCCCCCCCCCCGCCCCCACCTACCTGTGTCAGTGACTCGGCAGGTGGCTTGATGCTGTTGTCTGCCACACACCTGTACACACCTGAGTACCTCACGTCTGCTGACATGATCGGCAGCGTCCTGCCCTGTCGACATCAAGGTCAAGATCAAGGTCAGTGAAAATAACAAGGCCAATAACAAGGTCAATAAAATTACAAAGGGCAATATCAAAATAGCTGAGAATCATAAGTTCAATAACAAAGTCGATATCAAGGTCAAAATCAAAGTGACTATCAAGATCCGTGAAACTCACGTCATTATCCATGTCCATAAAATTACAAAGGCAAATATCAAGATCAATATCAAGATTGTTGGAAATCATAAGGTCAATATTAAGAACAATATCAAGTTCCGTGACAATCGCAAGGTCAATTATCAAGGTTATTAGAAAGGTTAGTGACAACCACAAGATCAGTCTCAAGGTCAATTCTATTTATTAAAGACAAACAACACCACCACCCAACTTAGAAAGGCATCCCGTGTGAGTACTACTCAGCCTTTCACACTCTTGACCCAACCATCAAACCCCAACTATAACCAGATGCATAATTAATCACCAAACATGATCTAACTAGATAAGTAACACACTCTTATAGTTGTGACTTTCAGTGTACTTTTCCGCTACGATGAATCGGCGGTCATAGTATAAGGGAAATATAACAAAACTTTGAATAGGTAAACATAGGATAAACGCAATCAGGATCCTCTTTTTTAAACACAATAAACACACGTTATTATTTATTTAAAGCACAGTCAGACCTAACCTGACTTAGCCTGACTTAGCCTGACTTAACCTGACATAGACTTAGCCTAACCTAGCTTGACTTAGCCTAACCTAGCCTGACCTTACCACACCTAACCTGACCTAGGCTGACCTAGCCTGACTTAGCTTGATCTACCCTGACCTGTTATTTACAACTTTTTTACTACCTAGTCTGACATTTTTTGTGAGGTGTATTCACATAATAAAGCCAATAGCGGGAGCATATGCAATATCTTAAAATTAATAAAATAGTTAAAATTAAATTAAATATAGTATAATTTTAAAGTTTTTATTTTTATAAAAAAATAAGAAGGGGAGGGGGGTAGGAGGGATTTTAGGATAGAGAAACGTCTAGATGTAATACCCTGAAAATTGCCTTGCCGTTGGGCAAGAGCTTGCCGTCAGAGCGGACCCACGTGATGTTAGGGAAGGGAACTCCGAAAGCATCGCATGTAATACTCGAGTTGCCGCCCTTCTCGATCATCTTGACAGCGTCGGTAGATCCTGGTCTTATCATAGGTGGCTCTGTGGGGAGATTTTGTGGGGAGGTTTAGTAGGGAGATATAGGAACATATTTTATAGGGAGATTTTATAGGGAGATTTTATAAGGAGGTCTTATAAGGAGATTTTATAGGGAGATTTTATAGGGAGGTTTTTATAGGGAGATTTTATAGGGAGGTCTTATAAGGAGATTTTATACGGTGGTTTTATAGTGAGATTTTATAGGGAGATTTTATAGGGATATTTTTATAGGGAGGTTTTTATAGGGAGGTTTTAAAAGGAGATTTCATAGGGAGATTTAATAGGGAGGTATTATAGGGGTTTTTATGGTTTTATAGGGAAATTTTATAGCGGTTGTATATGGAGGTTTTACAAAGGGATGTAATAGAGAGATTTTATACGAGGATATTATAGGGATATTTAACAGGTAGATTATATAGGGAGACTTTACAGACAGATTTATGACATACATTTTATAGATTATAAGGTTATTTTAAATATAAGACATTTAAGGAGATTTTAAAAAAGATTATACAGAGAATTGGGAATTCTGTAGACTTTTACAGGGAGATTGTATAAGGAGTTTATTAGGAATTGTGTAGGGAGATTTGGGTGTATGGGAGATTTTATAGGGGGGGGAGGTGTGGTGACGTGGGTGGATTGTTAGGATAATCTCAGCGAAGGATTAATTGAGAATTTACATGGGGATTTTACAAAGGAGAATCTCTAGGGAGGTTAAATGGTGTGTGGTAAGACAGATGGGGTTAATGGGTGATTTATGGACACTGAATTCAAACCAAACCTTTTCAAATTCAAAGACGTCCAAGTTAAAAAATCTGGCCAAAGGATGAATCAAATAAAAACTTACGTAACACGGTGACGTAACCGGTCTTGTTGTTCAAATGGTCGTACGGCTTATTGTGAATGATGATAGAACACTGGTAGCTGCCGGAATATTCCGGCATCAGCCGGTTGATGACGAGAGTGAAAGTGACACGGTCATAACTGCTGTCCTTGATAATCTCGTAGATGGGGACGTTACCCTTCCGAGGGTTGTTGATGATTATCTCCTCATTCCGGCTCAGTATTTGGTTCAAACCCTGACCGGAGAAGGACCACTGGACCTGTGCAACGTGAAACATCGGTCTAAATAACAAGGTGATTTCGGTATTTTGTAACTCTAAGGGAGACAACGAAGTAAATACCGAACAGAACTAAGCTAGGAAGAGTTAACTAAAGGGAAGTAAATAAAATAGATTTTCAAATCATAACTCAGAGTCTCAGAGAGACAAAGAAAAAATACTGAACATGAGTGCTAAGAAGAGTGACTTAAGGGAAATAAATAACTGTTTTTTACTTTCTCGTATATACGAAGTATAGAGAAAGTCTTGTAATCGTGCAAAAAAAAAAAATCGAGATTTTTGCAAATCTCGACGTTTTACATCTCACTGATACGGAAAAACATAATTTTGCAATCTTGTCCGTATGTCTGTGTGTCCGTGTGTGTGTGTGTGTGTGTGTGTCCGTGTGTAAACACGATAACTTGAGTACCGTTACAGCTAGGTTGATGAAATTTCATATACAAGTATTATATCAAAATCGTAGATCCGTATCAACTTTTGAGCGATTTCGGATAACCGGAAGTGGTACTTTTTCTACTTTGAATTTTTCAAAAGCCTATAACTTGAGTACTATTTCAGATAGATAAATGAAATTTCACATGTAAGTAAAAGATCTAATTCTCTACCTTCTGTTAAATTTTGAGTAATTTCCGTTGACCGGAAGTAGTACTTTACGCTACTTCCGATTTCTCAAAAAACTAATGTAAATTTATAAAGTACTAATACTATTGCGCACTATTATACACACCTTTATTAGGCGTTCGCTTGGTGCGCAATTGTTTTTTACTGAGATTCTATTCTATTTTTAAAAGTTTCAGTATTTAAAATGGATTAAAGATCATAACTATATCCCCAGTTACCATCCCCTGTTGTTTTATATAAGAATATTCGAGAAAGTTTAGGGGAGATCACTACCGGTTTATTTTATATTATAACATTATTTAAATTCATGTCGCAGATAGGTTGTGTTACTAATGTAACATATAATCTCCACCCCACCCCCTTCCCATGAGCACATCCATCACCTCCCCCCCCCCCACATTTAAAATAGAAAACAAGACAACGAAATAAATACCTAACGTAACAAAGCTACGATGAGTGAATTAAAGGGAAATAAATAGTTTTTCATATTTTCATATTTTAACATTTAAGTGATTTTTAAAAATCCCGATCGCAGTTAGGCTTTGCTAATAGTGTGGAATTAACAGTATTTCTTCCAGCCCTTCCCCTCCCCCTCCCACTGTTACTTACAGCGTTACTCCCCAACCTGACCTACTTACAGCGTTACTCCCTAACCTGACCTACTTACAGCGTTACTCCCCAACCTGACCTACTTACAGCGTTACTCCCTAACCTGACCTACTTACAGCGTTACTCCATAGTCTGACCTACTTTCAGCGTTACTCCCTAACCTGACCTACTTACAGCGTTACTCCCTAACCTGACCTACTTACAGCGTTACTCCCTAACCTGACCTACTTACAGCGTTACTCCCTAACCTGACCTACTTACAGCGTTACTCCCTAACCTGACCTACTTACTGCGTTACTCCCTAACCTGACCTACTTACTGCGTTACTCCCTGACCTGATCTACTTACAGCGTTACTACCTAACCTGACCTATTACCTACAGCGTTACTCCCTAACCTGACCTACTTACAGCGTTACTCCCTAACCTGGCCTACTTACAGCGTTACTCCCCGGACTGACCTACTTTCAGCGTTACTCCCAAACCTGACCTACTTACAGTGTTAGTCCCTAACCTGAACTACTTACAGCGTTACTCCCTAACCTGACCTACTTACTGCGTTACTCCCTAACCTGACCTACTACTTACAGCGTTACTCCCTAACCTGACCTACTTACTGCGTTACTCCCTAACCTGACCTACTACTTACAGCGCTACTCCCAAGCCTGACCTACTACTTACAGCGTTACTCCCTAGCCTTGACCTAATACTTACAGCGTTACTCCCTAACCTGACCTACTTACGGCGTTACTCCCTAACCTGACCTACTTACGGCGTTACTCCCTAACCTGACCTACTTACAGCGTTACTCTCTAGCCTTGACCTACTACTTACAGCGTTACTCCCTAACCTGACCTACTTACAGCGTTACTCCCTGACCTACGTACAGCGTTACTCCCTAACCTGAACTACTACAGCGTTACTCCCTGACCTGACCTACTTACAGCGTTACTCCCGAACCTGACCTACTTACATCGTTACTCCCTAACCTGATCTACTTACAGCGTTACTACCTAACCTGACCTATTACCTACAGCGTTACTCCCTAACCTGGCCTACTTACAGCGTTACTCCCCGGACTGACCTACTTTCAGCGTTACTCCCAAACCTGACCTACTTACAGTGTTAATCCCTAACCTGAACTACTTACAGCGTTACTCCCTAACCTGACCTACTTACTGCGTTACTCCCTAACCTGACCTACTACTTACAGCGTTACTCCCTAACCTGACCTACTTACTGCGTTACTCCCTAACCTGACCTACTACTTACAGCGCTACTCCCAAGCCTGACCTACTACTTACAGCGTTACTCCCTAGCCTTGACCTAATACTTACAGCGTTACTCCCTAACCTGACCTACTTACGGCGTTACTCCCTAACCTGACCTACTTACAGCGTTACTCTCTAGCCTTGACCTACTACTTACAGCGTTACTCCCTAACCTGACCTACTTACAGCGTTACTCCCTGACCTACGTACAGCGTTACTCCCTAACCTGAACTACTACAGCGTTACTCCCTGACCTGACCTACTTACAGCGTTACTCCCGAACCTGACCTACTTACATCGTTACTCCCTAACCTGATCTACTTACAGCGTTACTCCCTAACCTGACCTACTTACAGCGTTACTCCCCAACCTGACCTACTTACAGCGTTACTCCCTGACCTACTACTTACAGCGTTACTCCCTAACCTGACCTACTACTTACAGCGTTACTCCCTAACCTGACCTACTACTTACAGCGTTACTCCCTAACCTGACCTACTACTTACAGCGTTACTCCCTAACCTGACCTACTTAGAGCGTTACCCCCTAACCTGACCTACTTACAGCGTTACTCCCTAACTTGACCTACTTACATCGTTACTCCCTAACCTGACCTACTTACAGCGTTACTCCCCAACCTGACCTACTTACAGCGTTACTCCCTGACCTACTACTTACAGCGTTACTCCCTAACCTGACCTACTACTTATAGCATTACTCCCTAACCTGACCTACTACTTACAGCGTTACTCCCTAACCTGACCTACTACTTACAGCGTAATAATAAATACCGAACATAATAAGCTAAGATGATTTACTCCCCCAGCCTGACCTACTACTCACAGCGTTACTCCCCAGGATGAAATTTTTAAAAAAAAGGGAGACAAACGAATAAATACCGAACATAATAAGCTAAGATGAGTTACTCCCCCAGCCTATGCTTGACCAACTACTTACTGCGTTATTCCCCAGCCTGGCGACTGTACAGTTAAGCCGGGCTGTCATCCCGACTTGCTTGACCTCAGGGAAGATGTCGTTGACGATCTCCGGGTCCTGGGCCGACACTGAGGAAGGTCAAGGTCAAAGTTACTCAAGTCCACCAAGCGGGGTTAAACTGGCTGTGTGAGAGGCAGTGGCGTAGCGTGGTCGGGTGTCACCCGGTGCGGCACTTAATGGTGTCACCCCCCCCCCCCCCCCCCAAAGGCGCAGCGACTGTTCCTGGAGGAAAACTTTCAATTTTCGATTTGCACCCCCCTCAAACTTTCGATTTGCACCCCCCATCCACCCCGCCCCCTCCCCCCCCCCCTCAAACTTTCGATTTGCACCTCTTAAAAGACTATTTAACACTCGAATTAATCACTTCTTCTTCTTCTTCGTTCTTAATTGTGAATATGGTGGAGGATTCAGACAACAAGTCCAACTTCGTGGACAAACCGGACTGTGGTCTCCAGTTTGTCAGGTGCCCCATATAATTTTTCCCTGAGTGGGGTGGGCTGGGGCCAGTGTCTGTCTCGTGCCTGGCTATACAAAGTGCATTCCTGGAGTACGTGCTCCGTGTTTTCCGGGGCCTTGCCACAAGGGCACATTTCGCTACACCCAACCTTCAGTTTTCTGTGCATGTGTTGATTTAGTCTGTTGTGGCCTGTTCTAAGTCGAAAGATTATGTATTGTTGTTTTCGTGTTAAAATGTAATAGCCGTCGTCTTTAGTGTAGTGAGGGTGCGTGACAGACCACATTTGCGTTTGTTTGTTTTTTATAATTCTTTTTATTTCTTTTGGGTGTAGCGAAATTTCCGGTTGTGGTTTCTTTCCCCCAATTGAATTAATCACAATTAAGTGGAATTGTCATTTTTCTCTATATATTTTGCTATTTTTTGCCTTGGTGTCACCTCCCTAAATGGTGTCACCCGGTGCGGTCCGCACCCCTCCCCGCCCCCCCCTCGCTACGCCTCTTGTGAGAGGCCTGGGTAATTTTAAAGACACCCCCCCCCCCCAACCAGATTGAAATTGTTATTGTGCATTTTTTTCTCCATCAAGCACCCCTGCCCCCAAGTGTAACATTATTCCAGGAGTAGAAGTTATATTTTTTATTTTATTCACTAAGCTTTATGTTATAGATTCAACCAGTTAAGGGAGACAACACATTAACTATGCTCACTAAAGTCTTTAAAATGTAGAAGATTTTAACAGTAACAAATAATAGGACAATAATCATTGTTGATTATATGCTACATAAAGCCATTAAAATTATTTATGATTATATACGTAATTTGTAAAAAAGAAATGGATTAATATACTATTATTTGACAATAATTTAAATAAAAACCAATAGCTTTTTTCATCACTTAATTTATTAAGGTGTAAAGGTTTCACAATCAATCAATCTCTACCATTGCTCTACAAGTGTCTAATCTCCAATTTTCGTAAACAATTTAATACTTAAACCTGAAAATAATACAGAAATTTAATATTTTTAGAATCAGTGGTATAAAAGTTGTAAATCCAGAGAACTTGAAAACTTTTGAGTTTAAGGCTACATTTTTATTTATTTTCAACTAGCCTAAGTTATAACCTGAAGTTTCACTTTCATAAGACAAACATTAATGTCAGTACAGGAACTCAGTAATCAATATTCTGAAAACCCCACTTCATAGTAATTTCTTCTAAAACTTTGCAGATTTTTTAAATAAAATTATTTTAATTAAACCACCAAAAAAAAAAAAAAAAAAAAAAATTGTAAACAATTTAGATTGTATATTAGTACAGAAAGCAAAGCAAACACTTGCGAAAATATTAAACACCACCAATCAAATAGCCACAACAAATAAAGCAATCAGACTTAATTTAATTAACGCGACTAGACAAAGAACAGAAGACGAAAACAGACTAGTAGCAACGGCTATTTATAGATCGACTATATGGTAAATTAGGAATAAAGTCAGATATTTTTTTCACAAAATACACGGACATCGAGTTAAAAGAAATATTTCAAGCAAAGCTAAGACATAGACTGGGAACTCTCACTTAACTGAGAAAAAAAGAAATATACAGGAAAGAAATAAATAAAGTATTAATTTTAATTTAGACAGTCTCAAGCCAAACATCACTCGATCAGTCCCCAAGTAAATTAACATTAGAACAGTCTTCTGTTTCCCAGATTTTAAAATGCACAACCTGAATGGTAGAAAGAGATACCCACCTCAACCCCCCCCCCCCCCCCAACACACAAACACACACTCCCCCCCCCCCCCCCCCCCCCCACTCAACCGGACTGGCGGACATTTCAAGGTAGCGTGCCCTCATTGCCAAGGGTCAATTTTATGTCATGGAAAGTTTTGGAATGATAGATCAGTATGTGATTACAGAGACACTTCTCCCACGGTCGTTTCTATTTCTGTCCATGGGTGGCTACAGTGTGAACTTTTGACTCCGCAGCACACTAAACTAAGCAGTGAAGAGAAACCTAGTTTGCACACCTTATTTTAATCTAGTTCTTATGCCATTTTATTTTTTCCCTTTGATTATTATATATGCAATTGATGTTCATTGTTCATGTCTTTGATGCTGTGTAAAATCTATCAAATATATTATTATTACTGATTTAAATGTTTAAAACAATTGAATTAATAAAAATAAAAATAAAAAAAAATCAACCCCCTCCTCTCTCCCCCTCTATCCACTTTACCCTCAGACATGATAACCCCACAATCCCTTTAACTGTTTCAACGACCCCACCACCCACTGCAACATCAATATCCAGAACTTATTTAAAGTTCTAAATCTTGTCTCTTTCCCCTCATCTTTCACACTGCAACCTTTTGAAAACTCAATGCGACCACTAAAACACCCTTTCAACTAGTCAACTTGTTTCGCTACATAGAAAATGCTTCACTGTCCCATTGACCCTCTCTGGAAAATTTAATTTCCTTTCCTCTCCCCACCCAGACTTCTGACACTTTCATTTGACCTTCACCCCTTTTACTGTCATATATATATATATATATATATATATATATATATATATATATATATATATATATATATATATATATATATATATATATATATAGTTTTAAATATCAAAATAATATTTATTCATATAAAAACACAGATGTTTCGCACAAAACATATTAAAATATTTTAGCTGGCTCTGCTAGAATAGTAAAATTAGAAATCAAATAATATAGCTATAATCATTGAATATTTACATTAGTTATATCAATAGGAGCATTGACTTTGTGTGTCGTTTGAAAGTTTGTTGAAATCTGCATCAACATTTGTTGTTTTCAGTTTCAAGCACGCCTCTAGTTTTTGTTTGTTAGTTGACTTCTCACTTAAACTTTTTATTATATTAATGTAAGAGAACTCTTGTTAGCAAGAATATGTTGACTTAAAGGTCGTCAGCACTCCAGATGTCAACTTCTTCACCTTACTGTAGCATTCTGGAAATTTGATCAATGTGTCACATATGAGTGCCTCAACTCGCGGCCTTTTTTTTTTAGAGCCGTGTACTTGTAAAGTGTAACTTGCATGCTTTTCTTAACCTCCAACTTGCTCTTGAGTTCTGTGAATATACCGCTCCAGAAGTGTTTTTTTTTTCAAATCTAGCATTTTCATGTGAAGCGAGCCAGCCTCAATCCCAAAAACTTAATGTTGATCTAATTTTTTTGTGTTGAGAGGATCTACTATTAACGTCAAAGTACTTGCATTTTTTGAATTGCTCAAATCTCTCAGTGAAAACATCCTTCATTTTGTTTATAGTAATGCTGAAGTGTTTCATAGGTTAATAGTAGCATTAGTTTCACCACGTCTTTTGTTTTCAGATTTTTTAAAATTAAGTATTTTATTTCTCCCCGTGTCTTTACGAAACAATCCACTTCTTCAAGCAAGGCATAAACTGGGTTTTCATTTTCCTTGCTGTTGTAAATTTAACACGTTTAGTTTCTTAGTGATATTCACCATGACGTCGAATCTTTCAATTCAGGATAGACACTTTAATAGGAAGTACAAAGCATTGCAGCTCTGCGACTTTTAGGCGCCCATGGACGCCAGGACCCCGTACCGTGACACCACGCCCTAGTGTTTGGGGCGCGGACGGGCAAGGAAACAACTCCCAGGGCGGGTAGTGCGCTGCACTGGAGGGGAAGAAAGCCTAGGCCCACCACGGTTAGGAATACACCAGAAGCTAGTATCGGTGAAGCCTCTATGTGAGGCTAGGATCCGTGCTCTTCGCAACTGCGACAGTGCCCGACATGACCGTGTGTGGTCGGCTGGTGGAACGTATTCTACTTTCGATTTCCCAAGACATTTCACACATTTGTAGAAGATTTAATTTTCTGTTTTCTATCCAAATTAGAGTAATTTCCGGTGACCGGAAGTGGTAAAAAAAGTAAAGTTTCCCTTTCAAACCTGACAGTCTATGGGGGAAGTGAAGTAGAGTTCACTTGTTTCTGTGACCTCGGCATATGAAGAGATAGTGTGGTCAGCACTATGCCCAGCCGCCTTTACTCTCCATAACGTGAGTTAGGTACCCATCAGAGATGGGTGGACTCAGGGACGGTCTACAGACTTGAACCCGGATTCGAACTCGAGACTTACGGGCTAGCAGTCCAGCTCTCTACAGCTAGACCACACCGGAAGTGGTATTCTACCCTATTTCCGATTTGTCAAAAACGCTTATGAATTTATTTTTAACTTTATTCCTCTGTCTTTCTTTATAAAGTACTATTGTTCCGCACTATTATACACACAGTGTTTGATGTTCATGTGCGCAATTCTTTTTTTCTACCAGAATCGATTCAATTTAAACAATTGAAGTATCTGATTTTTTTTTTTACAAAGTATATCCCGACTGCACTAAGTTGCCATCAGCATTAGCGTTATCTAAGAATATTCGAGAAAATATAGGGGAGATCACTCCCGCTTTATTTTAACTTGATTCTATTCAATTTTAATGAAGCGGGATTGATCTCCCTCTAAACGGTCTCCTATATTTTTAAATAACAGTATATAGGATAGGATGGGACTACAAGTAAAATCGTGCAGGAAATTTTTTAAATCTAGCTTTATATTTAAAAAAAATAGTTTTGACAGAAAAGGGTTTGATTTTATTTAGTAGTAATAAAGTAAAGCTTATTTTCGAACTTGAGAGTCCATGCGACAAGTGGTGTAGAGTTCACCTGTTTCAGTTACCTCGGCATATGAAGGGATAGTGTGGACCGCACTATGCCCAGCCGCATTTACTTTCTCTAACGTCAATCAGGGTACTCATCAGAGCTGAGTGGACTCAGGGACTACAGACTCAAGCCTGGATCTGAACTCGGTACTTTCGAGTTAGTAGTCGTATGCTCTAACGTCCGATAAAAACGAATTTACTTAGCGCTTATGTAATTCATTAGAATACGTCTTGGATAAAAAGGGAATGTAGTGAATGGTTAATGAAACACCACTAAGATTTAAAAATTAAATCGCAGACCACAATCCCTACATAGTTTGGATAGAAAGAAAGGATACTAAGGATGGTGTCGATACTTACCGCAGTACACAATACATACAACAGTGTAGTAGAGGAATGATATGGACACGGACGATACTAATAATGATGTCGATACTTACCGCAGTACACGATACACACAAGAGTCCAGTAGAAGAATGATAGTGACGCTGACGCCATTGTTTTGATCTTGTTAATCTTATAAGTTCACACATTGATTCAAAATTGTACGATGTGATCACAGTTATAAAAATCCAGATCAAATGTATTCTTTTGAAATTAATTATTTCACATCTTCTTACAATTTTAGTTATGAAATTATGTATAATATAAAACAAAAAGTAAATAAACTTCAGTAATAATCGAGGTTATGCCGCCATTTTGAAAAACACATGCCGTTTGTCCTGTGTTGTGGTGTTTGGTCCAATTTGTGTCAACAACTCCGATTAGACTGATAGCCAGTTATTCTTTTAAACAGAATGTCATTATACGTTAGCATCTAAATTTGACATATTTTCTTACAGTTTATTTTTTTTAAAGAATACCATACCCCTCTTTTTTTAAACAAAATATTAAAAAAATATTAAAAAAAAAAAACGTAACCAAGGGTGATCTATTTTTAGAGCTCAATAAAAAAAACCATACATTTTAATGAACTATTACTATAATTGACCTTTTAGTTATACCTTACATCCGGGGCTTAACACAGAATTTTTTTTTGCTTTAACCGACATAATTACCAACGTCAGTGTGCGGCACTTAATGGTGTTGTTACGTTCTGGCTCGTTTCAAATCATCAACAACGCTTCGTGTATAACTTCACTCCTTTTATTTGTCTCAATGCATTCAAGCGTACCATAACAGCCCTCGTCCTAACCGCTACTAACCCGCTGACTGCCCCCCACAATCGTTCACTCGCCCTTTTATACCCGCATTCGACCTTGGGACCACAAGACATAAACACACAAGGGTAACTACACAGTAAGGTGAACTCCACTCACACAGGCACTCTCCCCTAGTTCTAGACTATTCTAACCTATTCTAAACTAACCTACAACTGGCCCGTAACACTACCCCCCACCTAAGTATTTGTAGTAATAACTACAAATACTGACTAACAAATCCTAGCTAAATAAAAAAACACAGTCTTTCATACACATACACTAGTAGACAAGTTAAAAATATACATTCCGAAGAATGTATATGACAGATTGTATATACAATGAAATATATAATGACAACATACAGAACTGCTACAATTTCGAGCTAGCACAAATCATCCGTGTAACTAACAAACAAAGAAAAAATCATACACACCCAGTTGCATCGTACCGAATCTAAGGACTTTCCAGACCACAATTTTTTTGAGTCTACCCTGTGCGCTCTCTGGCTGCACCGGTTTATGACTCCTACCCATATCTCACCCATTCTACATCACACAAAAAAATTTGAGTCAACCTGCGCTCTATGGCTACACTGGTTTACGACTCCTACCCATATCTCAACCATTCTACATCACAAAAATTTGAGTCAACCTGCGCTCTATGGCTACACTGGTTTATGACTCCTACCTATATCTCAACCATTCTACATCACAAAAAATTTGAGTCAACCTGCGCTCTATGGCTACACTGGTTTACGACTCCTACCTATATCTCAACCATTCTACATCACAAAAATTTTGAGTCAACCTGCGCTCTATGGCTACACTGGTTTATGACTCCTGCACCTATCTCAAACATTCTACATCACAAAAATTTTGAGTCAACCTGCGCTCTATGGCTACACTGGTTTATGACTCCTGCACCTATCTCAAACATTCTACATCACAAAAATTTTGAGTCAACCTGCGCTCTATGGCTACACTGGTTTATGACTCCTGCACCTATCTCAAACATTCTACATCACAAAAATTTGCAACTCACAGTCGATGTTGTTACATACTCTGTCAAACAGCTATAGCGTCGGGCTGACGGCATCCCCACAGCATCCAGCAAACGTCAGGACAGCAACCGGCAAACGTCAGGACAGCAACCGGCAAACGTCAGGGCAGCAACCGGCAAACGTCAGGACAGCAACCGGCAAACGTCAGGACAGCAACCGGCAAACGTCAGGACAGCAACCCGAAAACGTCAAGACAGCAACTGGAAAACATCAGGACAGTAACCGGCAAACGTCAGGACAGCAACCGGTAAACGTCAGGACAGCAACCGGCAAACGTCAGGACAGCAACCGGCAAACGTCAGGGCAGCATCCGGCAAACGTCAGGGCAGCAACAGGCAAACTTCAGGGCAGCAACCGACAAACGTCAGAGCAGCAACCGGCAAACGTCAGGGCAGCAACCGGCAAACGTCAGGGCAGCAACCGGCAAACGTCAGGACAGCATCAGGCAAACGTCAGGACAGCATCAGGCAAACGTCAGGACAGCAACCGGCAAACGTCAGGACAGCATCAGGCAAACGTCAGGACAGCATCAGGCAAACGTCAGGACAGCATCAGGCAAACGTCAGGACAGCATCAGGCAAACGTCAGGACAGCATCAGGCAAACGTCAGGACAGCATCAGGCAAACGTCAGGACAGCATCAGGCAAACGTCAGGACAACATCAGGAAAACGTCAGGACAGCATCAGGCAAACGTCAAGACGGCATCAGGCAAACGTCAGGACGGCACCAGGCAACGTCAGGACGGCACCAGGAATATGTCAGGACGGCACCAGGCAACGTCAGGACGGCATCAGGCAAACATGAGGACGGCATCACGCAAACGTCAGGACAGCATCAGGCAAACATCATTGTATATACAAGTGTTACGGGCCAGTTGTAGGTTAGTTTAGAATAGGTTAGAATAGTCTAGAACTAGGGGAGAGTGCCTGTGTGAGTGGAGTTAACCTTACTGTGTAGTTACCCTTGTGTGTTTATGTCTTGGAATCCCAAGGTCGAATGCGGTTAGGGCGAGGGCTGTTATGGTACGCTTGAATGCATTGAGACGAATAAAAGGAGTGAAGTTCTACAGGAAGTGTTGTGGTTGATTTGAAATGAACCCAGAACGTAACAACTGGTGGCCAGTATGAATCAAGTAGAAGCATAAACTTGATGCTGTCCTGTCGTTTGCCTGATGCTGTCCTGATGTTTGCCTGATGCTGTCCTGTCGTTTGCCTGATGCTGTCCTGTCGTTTGCCTGATGCTGTCCTGTCGTTTGCCTGATGCTGTCCTGATGTTTGCCGGTTGCTGTCCTGATGTTTGCCGGTTGCTGTCCTGATGTTGGCCGGTTGCTGTCCTGATGTTTGCCGGTTGCTGTCCTGATGTTTGCCGGTTGCTGTCCTGATGTTTGCCGGTTGCTGTCCTGATGTTTGCCGGTTGCTGTCCTGATGTTTGCCGGTTGCTGTCCTGATGTTTGCCGGTTGCTGTCCTGATGTTTGCCGGTTGCTGTCTTGATGCTTGCCGGTTGCTGTCCTGATGTTTGCCGGTTGCTGTCCTGATGTTTGCCGGTTGCTGTCCTGATGTTTGCCGGTTGCTGTCCTGATGTTTGCCGGTTGCTGTCCTGATGTTTGCCGGTTGCTGTCCTGATGTCTGCCGGTTGCTGTCCTGATGTTTGCCGGTTGCTGTCCTGATGTTTGCCGGTTGCTGTCCTGATGTTTGCCGGTTGCTGTCCTGATGTTTGCCGGTTGCTGTCCTGATGTTTGCCGGTTGCTGTCCTGATGTTTGCCGGTTGCTGTCCTGATGTTTGCCGGTTGCTGTCCTGATGTTTGCCGGTTGCTGTATAGACGTTTGCTGGATGCTGTGGGGATGCCGTTAGCCCGACGCTATAGCTGTTTGACAGAGTATGTAACAACATCGACTGTGAGTTGCAAAATTCTTGTGATGTAGAATGGTTGAGATATGGGTAGGAGTCATAAACCAGTGTAGCCATAGAGCGCAGGGTGACTCAAATTTGTTGTGTGATGTAGAATGGTTGAGATATGGGTAGGAGTCATAAACCAGTGTAGCCATAGAGCGCAGGTTGACTCAAATTTTTTTGTGATGTAGAATGGTTGAGATATGGGTAGGAGTCGTAAACCAGTGTAGCCATAGAGCGCAGGTTGACTCAAATTTTTTTTGTGAGGTAGAATGGTTGAGATATAGGTAGGAGTCGTAAACCAGTGTAGCCATAGAGCGCACAGGGTAGACTCAAATTTTTAGTGATGTAGAATGGTTGAGATATGAATAGGAGTAATAAACCAGTGTAGCCATAGAGCGCAGGTTGACTCAAATTTTTTGTGATGTAGAGTGGTTGAGATATAGGTAGGAGTCGTAAACCAGTGTAGCCATAGAGCGCACAGGGTAGACTCAAATTTTTAGTGATGTAGAATGGTTGAGATATGAATAGGAGTCATAAACCAGTGTAGCCATAGAGCGCAGGTTGACTCAAATTTTTTGTGATGTAGAGTGGTTGAGATATAGGTAGGAGTCGTAAACCAGTGTAGCCATAGAGCGCACAGGGTAGACTCAATTTGATTTTTTTAGTGATGTAGAATGGTTGAGATATGAATAGGAGTCATAAACCAGTGTAGCCATAGAGCGCAGGTTGACTCAAATTTTTTGTGATGTAGAGTGGTTGAGATATAGGTAGGAGTCGTAAACCAGTGTAGCCATAGAGCGCACAGGGTGGACTCAATTTGATTTTTTTAGTGATGTAGAATGGTTGAGATATGAGTAGGAGTCGTAAACCAGTGTAGCCATAGAGCGCAGGTTGACTCAAATTTTTTGTGATGTGGAATGGTTGAGATATGGGTAGGAGTCGTAAACCAGTGTAGCCATAGAGCGCAGGTTGACTCAAATTTTTTGTGATGTGGAATGGTTGAGATATGGGTAGGAGTCGTAAACCAGTGTAGCCATAGAGCGCACAGGGTAGACTCAAATTTTTTTTGTGATGTAGAATGGTTGAGATATGAGTAGGAGTCGTAAACCAGTGTAGCCATAAAGCGCACAGGGTAGACTCAAAAAAATTGTGGTCTGGAAAGTTCTTAGATTCGGTACGATGCAACTGGGTGTGTATGATTTTTTTTTTTTTTTTTTTTAGTTACACGGATGATTTGTGCTAGCTCGAAATTGTAGCAGTTCTGTATATTGTCATTATGTATTTCATTGTATATACAATCTGTCATATACATTCTTCGGAATGTATATTTTTAACTTGTGAACTAGTGTATGTGTATGAAAGGCTTTGTGTTTTTTTATTTAGCTAGGATTTGTTAGTCAGTATTTGTAGTTATTACTACAAATACTTAGGTGGGGGGTAGTGTTACGGGCCAGTTGTAGGTTAGTTTAGAATAGGTTAGAATAGTCTAGAACTAGGGGAGAGTGCCTGTGTGAGTGGAGTTAACCTTACTGTGTAGTTACCCTTGTGTGTTTATGTCTTGGAATCCCAAGGTCGAATGCGGTTAGGGCGAGGGCTGTTATGGTACGCTTGAATGCATTGAGACGAATAAAAGGAGTGAAGTTCTACAGGAAGTGTTGTGGTTGATTTGAAATGAACCCAGAACGTAACAGGTGTCACCCCCAGAGACATAGCGACCCTTCCCGGGGCAAAGTTCCATTTTTCGATTTGCACCCCCCCCCTCAAACTTTTGATTTCATCCTCTCAAAAGACTATTTAAGTTAACACTAGAATTAATCACTTAATAATCATTTTTATCTATATATTTTGCTATTTTTTTGCCTTGGTGTCACCCCCTTAAATGGTGTCACCCGGTGCGCCTCTGTCCAACGTATGGAATGTGAATATTATTTCCACACTGGCTTACCTGGTGAAGCTCTTCGTTCCGATTGAGGAGAATAATGTCTTTTGTTCTTCAGATCGAGAAAAAAAAGTATTTTCTGGATATAGGTGAGGTATTGAACAATACTGAAAGTAGATTGGATACGATCATCACACAGAAAGTAGATTGGATAAATTCAACACAGTAAAAATAGGTACAAACGGTTATCACTCAGAAAGTAGATTGGATACATTCAACACAGTAAAAGTAGATACAAACGGTTATCACACAGAAAGTAGATTGGATACATTCAACACAGTAAAAGTAGATACAAACGGTTATCACACCGAAAGTAGATTGGCTATAGGGCCCACTCAGAAAGTAGATTTAATACAGTTATTATACAGAAAGTAGCTTATATTCGGTCAACAACAAAAAGTAGATAGGATAGAGCAAAACTCAGAGAGAAGACTACGTTATTTACAGAGAAAATAGATCATATATGATGAACACACGGAAAGCAGATTTAGATTATATTGATGATATTTAGTCAACATAACAAAATTATTTTGAACGTAATCGACATTTTACACTACCAGAACCCAGTGGCGTAGGCAGGGGGGTTAGGGGGTTATAACCCCCCCCCCCCTAGACCCCTCGGTATATAGAAAAAGTATGAGGGGGGGGGGGTGCAAATCGAAAGTTTGAGGGGGGGGGGGTGCAAATCGAAAGTTTGAGGGCGGGGGGTGCAAATCGAAAGTTTGAGGGGGGGGGGGGGTGCAAATCGAAAGTTTGAGGGGGGTGCAAATCAAAAGTTTGTCCCCGGGAAAAAATTGGAACCCCCCTTGAGACGATCCTGGCTACGCCACTGCCAGAACCTGATTAGCTTTGTCACGCTAAACCTAAAATAACCAGCTAAACCGAAAAAAATGGTTAGCCGCTAACAATACATTCGTGTTAAACCTAAAATAAATTGCCATAAAATGGTTAGCAACTAACAATACATTCGTGTTAAACCTAAAATAAGTTGCCATAAAATGGTTAGCAACTAACAATACATTCGTGTTAAACCTAAAATAAGTTGCCATAAAATGGTTAGCAACTAACAATACATTCGTGTTAAACCTAAAATAATTTGCCATAAAATAGTTAGCCACTAACAATACATTCGTGTTAAACCTAAAATAAGTTGCCATAAAATAGTTAGCCACTAACAATTCGTTCGTGTTAAACCTAAAATAATTTGCCATAAAATGGTTAGCAACTAACAATACATTCGTGTTAAACCTAAAATAAGTTGCAATAAAATGGTTAGCCACTTACAATACATTCGTGTTAAACCTAAAATAAGTTGCCATAAAATGGTTAGCCACTAACAATACATTCGTGTTAAACCTAAAATAAGTTGCCGTAAAATGGTTAGCAACTAACAATACATTCGTGTTAAACCTAAAATAAGTTGCCCTAAAATGGTTAGAAACTAACAATACATTCGTGTTAAACATAAAATAAGTTGCCATAAAATGGTTAACAACTAACAATACATTCGTGTTAAACCTAAAATAATTTGTCATAAAATGGTTAGCAACTAACAATACATTCGTGTTAAACCTAAAATAAGTTGCAATAAAATGGTTAGCAACTAACCGGACGTTGGGATTGTCTACCGATAACAACCACTCACACAAAGATAACAATTTGTTAGCCCCGATACGGCGGGAGAATGTGGGGGGGGGGGGGGGTCGGGGGAATGTTGGGGATACGGGGAATAACAACACAGCGCATCTCATTATTCCATTGGGCAAGGGAAGTAGAGTTCACCTGTTTTGTGGACCTCGGTATATGAAGGGATAGTGTGGTCAGTACTATGCCCAGCTGCCTAAATTTTCTTAATCAGTATCGTTCCATTGGCTAGAATACGGGTTACAGCACGAGACATTCGGATTGACTGTCGTTTGTTCAATCATTCGGCTACTCCGTGGTGTATTTTGGTGTATCATGATCTAACAACAATCGTCAGTTTATCACTAGCTACTGTACAAACCAAAAGAACATTCTTTTAAATGCCATAATAGTTTTTTTAAAAAAGTAAACGTGTTTTGTTTTCTTTTTGAAAAAAAAATTATTTAGCAATAATTTGAGTTAACTTGAAATAACCAAAAAAACATTCGTTAATGTCTAACTTTTCAAAATTTTTGTTAACTTAAATTAGCTTCTTAAATATTTTAGATTCATTATAGGGGTCGTCCATCCATGACGTCACACTCGTAGGGGGGAGGGGGGGGTCCGTAATTTTGTGACGGTGTGTGATGAGAGGGGGGGGGGGGGGGTTCAGATAGTGTGATGTCACACTTTTGCATTATAAAAAAGCAAAGTTGTAAACTAGTTTTAGCCGTTATTTCGCGTTTTAGACAATGGTTTTAATAAATTTTAATAGGAATTGATTAAATACTCTATGTTGACAGAGTTCTGACAAGATTTTGTAAAAATCTCGATGTTTTAAAAAAATTCAACAGCAATTTTAAGGGGGGGATGTAGGCTGAGGTGTGACGTCATTTTAGGGACGGGGTCTGGCTTTTTGTGACGACGTGTGACGGAGGGGAGGGGGTGGGAGGTAAAAATCGTCAAAAAAGCGTTAAGTCATTTATGGATGACCCTATACAAAAAAGATTGAGATTTTAAAAAGAGAGATAATTATTCAAGCATCAAGTTATTAGGGCATGGGCGGGTGATGAGTACCAACTTCTTTATTTCCAAGTCTAAAGATGTAATACTTGGCTAATAGTTATAACTCAAAGAGTTAAGCATAAAAATATTTTTTTAAATTTTTTAAATCCTCCGTTGCCATGGTGACGGCGGCCATATTGGATTTTATTGACGATTTTTAAATGGAAATAACTCAAAAATGGTTTGTACAAATTTCATGAAAACTTAATATAATCTGCAGACACATGTGTTTAAGACTTCTTATTGATTACATTTTAAAAAAAGAGGATAGTTTTTTTTTTACTTTTTTTTTCGATACATCACTGTAAAAATGTCATTATTTCGTCCAATTTTTTCACTATTTAAACAATAAAAAAAAAATCTTTACAAAAATTCCAAAAGTGTTCAATACGTTTTATTTGAACATATATACAGAGTAACTGGAGCAAATTTAGTTCAGTTCTGATAATTATTAACAAAGTTATTTCAACAATTGTACAAAAAAACATCAAATTGAGAAAAACGCAAAAAACCAACAAAAAGTTGCAAAAAATGAAAATTTACAGCTGTATGTCACTAAAATCGACCACATTCATAGCCTGAAGTATGGTGCTGCTGAATATATTCCTTCTGAGCTTGTTCAGCTGTTAGTTTTCTTTTTTTCTGGCGCTCTTTGTTTTACCTAGAGCTGTAGAAAAGCTGTTGTCAACGCGTCTTTTTTGGCGTCCTTCATTGAGTCTTCGACTATGGTTTCCTTCTTTTGACAGCAATGCCATAACATGCCTGGGCCCAAAATTGAATTATGCTATCGCAGAAACAGCAGTATATTTTGCATGGTCTCATGTGTAAAGCCCAGTGGCGTAGCCAGGATCGTCTCAAGGGGGGGGGTTCCAATTTTTACCCTGGGACAAACTTTCCATTTGCCCCCCCCCCTCAAACTTTCGATTATATATACCGAGGGGTCTATGGGGGGGGGGGGGGGTTATGACCCCCCCCTACCCCCCCCCCCCCTGCCTACGCCACTGCTAAAGCCAATTATGATAAGACGATGTCTTTGTTTATTGTGAATGGCCTTGTTCTGGATTCTTTTGCAGTTGTATACTTACGGTTTACAACATTTTTATTACTGCCACACCATGCTTGAAGCAAACCCTTTACACTGTTTTCATTAATAGTAGCCACTACATCACAGTGGGCGAGGAAATGTATTGATAACATCAAGAAGCAAATCACATTCGACAATAATTCTGCATGGCTGTGGTTTACAATTAGCACTACCAGTACTAGATGTAACAGTGCTTTCTTCTGTCTGTAAAAACTGTGTCTTACATTGTCGCAGTTTCTTAGTAAATGTGCATATTACATCTGCACCAGTGCTTGTCTGAATAGTGCTAGATTGAGTAGAGGTAGCTGCAATCAGTTGCATTCGGACGTGCCCTTGCTTTAGTAAATTAGTTAGATGTTTGTGTGTATCTATTTTTAGCGAGTGTTTTGTTCTACCCATTATCGAAAGAGAAACAAATTAAATCGTCTCACTGCTTATGATAATTCACACAAACTAATCTAAACTGTTAATAGTATATTTAATTGAAATAATTATAAGTTAAAATAATGTAAGTATTTCACAGAAGCTTAGAGATACAAAACTAGATCAAACTTAGCAACGCGCTGAAACTAAGGGAATGTTTACTTACGAAGCAAAACGACCAATCGCTAACTAGCTTCCGCCGTCGAACGCCAATGAAAAAATTGAGGTCAAAAATTTGCATACCGGAAAAACCCGACTGAATAAAATAAACAACTTTATGACGTAGAAAAATAATCACATTAAAATAAGTATTTTGATTGGTCCTTTAATTTTAGAACAAATAAAGAAAGGAGGTCACGGCCTTTCCATTGATATGAAACACATTAGGTTTCCGTGAAGCCTAATAGTACTTTTCTAGGTCGAAAAATGGCTATTTTTACCAAAAAAATAACAAATGACCCTGTACACACTACTTTGAACCCGGTTTTTTATAAATAAATACTGTTTTTAGGGTCATAACAATGTCATTTTTAGATTCAACGATGGTTTTTCTGTATAGATGAAGTAAAAGTGGGAAATCGATGATTTAGTGGATTTATGACGAAAAGTACACCCGCCCATGTCCTTAGAATTATCTACCTTTGACATATTAGATGAACCCTATTTACATTTATAAGTACACAATAATGGTTTTTCTATTATTATTATTATGATAATTAAAAAGTACCATGAAATCAATCTGAAATTTGTGTACTTTTTCGTTCTTCATTGTATTGTTTCCAAAAGTCTATCTATTGTTATACGCAGTAGTCTGTATGGACGAAATCTGCTTTTCTTTCGGGGTTTGCTTCCATAGTCTTCTTCTATATTCGTTCTTAATTTTAGTGTTGGAAATGAATACCCTCCAACACAATTAAGTATACGTGTCAACTGGTTATACTCATATTTCGGCCTACTTTTCTTTTTGGATTTGCTTCCAACCAAGAACAAACTACAAGGCAGCAGTTGTTTGATTTTGGAGTTGTCTCTCCTAGATATGAGTAAATGTCCCCAGCTAACGAAACTCATCTGCCCGAGGTTCGAACTCAAGACTTTTTGGTTTAGCAACCTTGAGCTTTACCGACTCGACCAAACGACCCCTTATCAAAGAACAATCTGCAAGATAGCAGTTGTCTGATTTTGATTACATGCTCACTTAGTACACGCACACGTAGTACACGCACACGTGGCACACAAACGATAGATCTACGTAAGCTTACGCTTACTCCTTCACCTTAGTTTACACAGGAACAGACGTATTTACAAAGCCATAGACTAAGCCTCTATATCTCGGGACCTAGACGGACCTGGACTAGATCTACACCTAGACAGACCTGGACCTAGACTAGATCTAGACCTAGACGGACGTTGACCTAGAATAGATCTAGAACTTAGGCGGGCGTGGGCCTAGACGGAGCTTGTCCTTTGTTACAAGGCGTGGCCAACTAGATCTATATCCACTTGTATTTTTAGATTTTAATAAAATAGGTCAGTGAATCAAACGGGCTTATGAACATAATTAAAACTAAATTTTCTTATTTATACAGATTATACTCTTCTTTCGGCTATTACTTTCATACTTAAATTTGTTTCAAGTATTGTTTTTTATCCATTTTATTTTAAAATATTAAGCAAACATTTATAACACATTTGTACCAAAATTAATATTACTTTTTATAATAAACAATCATTTCGTATTTTGTTTTCTGTGCTTAATTTTTTTCATTGCATTTTCACGATCAGACATATAGTTTTTGCTTGTCTCCCTTTATATTTTGGAATTTATAAATGGGAAGCAACTAATTTCCACTTATATTAATAGTTCAAAATAAAATGTTTATTATAAACATTTTACTTAGTTAAATTAACTTATAAACTATTTATTAATTAAATTATTTTGGTTTTGAATAATGATAAGCGTCAGGCGAGGCTGCTTGCTCTAATAAATCCCTTCAATATGTCTCTAGACAATATCGTGATCGACGCCCTTGAAAACCATGTCGGCTCCGTCATCTTCGGCGGAATGATTATTACTAACCTACGCTTCGCTGATCGAATTTGTAAATCGCTTGGACAGAACATCAACAATATATGGCGTGGTAATCAATGCCAAAATAACAATGATCATGACCGACAACCCAAATGGTATGGGGGCAGATTTACGGGTAAATGGATGAATATTAGAGAAAGTTAATTTACTGAAGTACCATGGCGCAATCAGGGGCGGAACTATCATACCGCAAAATCCTGTAATGCTGTGTGGAGGGGGGGGGGGGGGGGGGAGTCAGGCCGTTTAGGGGACCAAAATCCAACAACAAAAATGTTTTGTATCTTTATAGACTATAGGTTTTGTAAAAAAAACAAAAAAAAAAAAAAAAAAAAACATCAGATCTACGACAGCAGATTGTTTTTTTTTCTAGTTCCGACACTGGAGGGAACTTAGAATGAATTACGTGCAAGTAATACTTGCAAGAAATACTTGGAAGAAATACTTGCAAAAAAATGCTTGCAGGAAATAATTGCAAGAAATACTTGCAAGAAGTACTTGCAAAACAGCACTCGGTAAATTAAGAAGCATTTGGCGTGACAAAAAAGACTTCGATTAGCACCAAGCTTAAACTCATATAGACACAGGTCTTGTATGTCTTCCTGCATGGATGCGGAGCACGGACCCTCGACACAGATCTCCAGATAAGAATCCAGGCCCTGTACATGACATATCTACATAGACTCCTAAGGATCTCATACATAGATCATATTACTAATAAAGAAGTACTTGAAAGTACCACAAATGCGATTGGTCTGTTTGAGTGTCTTCTAAGCGTAGTCTGTATCAGTGTTTCTTCCAGATTTTTTCTCCGGGGGGGGGGGGGGGGGGGGGCACTTGAAATCTTTTGAAGGGGGGCTCCCCTCCCTCCCCCCACCACCTCCCCCGAAGAGATGCCTGGAAGAAACTCTGGTTGATATGGGCATGTCACAGGAACCAACGGCCTATCTAACACAGGAAAGAAGGGCACCCCGCCTGGACTGAGAAGAAGAGGAAGACAAAGACCTCATTGGAAGGAAGACAACAATAATGGCTGCCCTCTGGGAACTATTCAGACCTGAAGAGAACTGAGACAGATAACGGAAAATTGTAAGAAAATAAACTGCGATGCGCCAACGATCCCAATTATGGTTAAAGGATGATTGATTTTATTTATATTACTTAAATAATGTAAATTTTATTTTAATAAAATATGAATTTTTTTAAAGGAGGTAGATAAGTATTCAAACATTACAAATGTTAATAAGAATAGTTTATCTTCGAAGAATTTTTAAATATCTACTTTTACATTAAAATTGGAAAATGATGGTTTTATGTGTCGTTTTTTTTACAAGACATTATGGTAATTAGGGGGCTCGGCGTGGTCGAGTCGGTAAAGCTCATGGTTGCTAAACCGAAAAGTCTCGAGTTCGAACCCTCGGGCAGATGAGGCTCGTTAGCTGGGGATAGCCACTCTTCTAGGAGAGACAACTCCAAAATTAAACAGCTGCTGCCTTGTAGTTTGTTCTTGGTTGGACAAAGGCTATGGAAGCAAATCCAAAATGAAAAGCAGGCTGAAATCGGAGTGAATGGCCTCAATGGCGCATAACCAGTTGACACGTAACGCTTAATTGTGTTGAAGGCGTGGTCGAGTCGGCAAAAAGCTCATGGTTGATAAATTCGAACAAAAGTCTCGAGTTCAAACCCACTGGCAGATAAGGCTCGATCCCCTTCAACACTAATAATTAAGAACGAAGAAGAAGAAGAAATGGTAATTAGAAAGTACGATTAAATGAAATTTAAAATGAGGTTGTCGTTTTAATCGTTTTTAAAAAGCATTGTTTAGTTTAACCTCAGCCCCCCATCCCCCTCCCACCCCACAATAAAAACGACATTATAAATGAACAACACTACTATGTTGATAATACAACCTGTGGGGATGTCATCCGGCGCATCTGCGCTGTGTTGACATTAGCTCACAACTATATTGACATTTGAGTAAAACAATATTGACATTTGAGCCCAACTATTTTGGCATATGACATCAGAGCCCAACTTTATTGACATTTGACATAAGAGCCCAACTCTGCTGACATTTGACATCTCAGTCCAACTCTGTTGACCTTTGACCACCAATCTCCTTAAATTTTTTCAAACCCACGGGAGTTAACCAAGTATTTAACACGAAAGTAGCGAGTTACCGAACTTAGATTCAAATTCACTAAATTTATTTTAAAAGGCTTACACATCTATTATATAAAATTTCCATTACTTTAACAACAGATAAGACACATTATCCTGGCCTGTTACTTGCCTTTGTTTTAGAAAATTACATCACACTATGTTGCCCCAGGTCACGGGACAAAGTTTTTATTTAACCCGATTCTACGACCCAGTTCTTTGGGTGATTTATTGCGGTATAATCTGGGTGAACAAATTAACTACCTACAGTTCTAAGTGCACATGTACACATTCATACGCGTACACATACATGTACCGACATTGGTACAGACAAGACATAGACATCTTTTTAAAAACGTGGGTTGTCTTAATCAGTGGTAGTCGAATGCTTGTTTAGGGGTCGGCGTGGTCGAGTCGGTAAAGCTCATGGTTGCTAAACCGAAAAGTCTCGAGTTCGAACCCTCGTTAGCTGGGGTCAGCCGCTCTTCTAGGAGAGACAACTCCAAAATCAAACAACTGCTGCCTTGTAGTTTGTTCTTGGTTGGACAAAGGTATGGAAGCAAATCCAAAAAGAAAAGCAGGCTGAAATCGGAGTCAATGGCCTCAATGGCGCAAAACCAGTTGACACGTAATCACTTAATTGTGATGGAAGCATGGTCGAGTCGGCAAAGCTCATGGTTGATAAATTCGAAAAAACCCTCTGGCAGATAAGGCTCGATCCCTCCCAACACTAAAAATTTAGAACGAAGAAGAAGAAAAGAAGAATGCTTGGTTGAGTACTTGAAATGGGCGAAGTAATTCTGTTGACGAGTGTTTATTTTACGAGAGTTGAGTAATCGTGAAGTTGTTGGTATCGAGCTAATTGCGTGACGTAAATGAGGAAGTTTTGAGTACTTGATCTTTGAGACATGTTGAGTTGATTTGATGGTGTTTGTGACCAAACCTCCCGCCTAAGATTTCTCCTAGGTGGGTGTCGTCAGAGTGATTGTGAGGTTGTTGATAACGAGGTATTTGTGTATCGAAGTTTTGCGTAGTTGATCTTTGAGAGATGAGTTGATTTGCTGGAAATTGTGACGGAACCTCCCACCTATGATTTCTCCTAGGTGGGTGTCGTCAAGCTAAAAAAATAGAAAATTGAAAACTGAAAATTAGCCACTTGTACATTTGAAGCCACACAATACAAGTACTGGGTGACTCATCTTGAGGGAATGGTGCACTTCGAGGGATGTGTGGGCGCAACCCCACAGCGATCGATGGCGAGATTTGAAATTGATTGCTTGATGAGTTGAGTAGTAGATTGACCGCCTCTCGACCCCGGCAGCCAGCCCTAAAAAGGGTTGACCAACCAAATGACTAAGATCACTGCAAAATCAGCTTGAATGTGTTACACGAAATAAAGTCGATAAATTCAAATTTTCGGGGAATTTTTTTTTTTCTTTCCATTTTTGATGTTTGAAATGGTGTAAAGAATTTGATGTTGATGTAAAGTAAAGTTTCGCTTTTAAACCTGAAGGTCTATGGCAGGGGTCGGCAACCTTTTGAAGCGGAAGAGCCAAAAGTTACAATTTTCAAAATTTCCCTAATTTTAAAGAGCCACTAACATTTTTTTTTATTACAAATATTTTATGTTTTTATTAAGATTATTAGTATTTGTTCAAGGAGCTGGAGAGCCGCATCTTGGCAGCTAAAGAGCCGCATGCGGCTCGCGAGCCGCAGGTTGCCGACCCCTGGTCTATGGAGCAAGTGAATTTATTAATTCTTTAGAAACACGTAAATTAAAATGGAATAGTTGATAAAATTAAAAACATTGACATTTTTATTTTGTTTATAAAACATTAGTTACATAAAACGGAAAGTTTTTTCTTTATCTTAACTATTCACAAAACAAATCTATTCTAAAAAATTTAAATTATTTAATTAATATTCATATAAATTGAATATTATCACATGTAAAAAACAAGTTAAATACTATTTGCTTTCAATTTATTTTGGTCAATTATGTTAATAATTTTCTATTTGACTAAGAGCTTACGGTTAACTCCCATAGTTACACAAATTAAATTAAAATGAAAGCAACTAACACCAATTAACATTACAAGCTCAAAATGTGTTTTAGGCATTGTGTTTTAACTTATTGTAATACATTATTTTATTAATTTGTTGAATTTACAAACATACACACACTTTCACACACACACACACACACACACACACACACACACACACACACACACCACACACACACACACACACATATATATATAACAATAGATTAAAAATTTTTTTTTTTATTTAAAGCATGTTTATACTTACAAATATCTGTATATTTTCCTTACATATTTATTGATATCTTTACAATGCTATATTGCATGATTCTATTAAATTTTTAATCTTACCATGCACTAAACAATCTAATCAGGCTGTCTACCTTTTCGTAAACCGAAGATATAGGCAATGCCATAACGAATTCTTCATACATTCTAAATAGTACTTTAGAACAGTGGCGTAGCGAGGGCGGGTGTCACCCGGTGCGGCACTTAATGGTGTCACCCCCCCCCAGAGGCGTTGCGACCCTTCCCGGGGACAAACTTTCAAGTTTTCGATTTGCACACCCCCCCCCCCCCCCCCCCTCAAACTTTCGATTTGCACCCCCCCCCCATTCAAGTTTTTCTCTATATATTTTGCTATTTTTTGCCTTGGTGTCACCCCCCCCCCCTAAATGGTGTCACCCAGTGCGGTCCGCACCCCCCGCCCCCCCTCGCTACGCCCCTGCTTTAGAATAACCCTTTCCTTTAAATATTCTCTTATTAAAACATGCCCCAAAATTGTATTATAACGCTTGATCTTTCGATTCGGTTTGACAATTTTTTTTAATAAAAATGGGGCGTTAACAATTAAACAGGAAGCAGAGTTTTTTTTTAGAGAGATCTGTCGACGAATCGACTTGATATATAAGCAGACAAGCATGAAGGACTCCTCTCTGGGTACATCCGACTTTGATTGTTTCACATAGAACCAACCAGGGTTCGAACCCGCAACCCCCTGTTGATTTCAAACCCCGAACCCTAAATTTCTTGCTCGTCTGACGTCACAAGAATGCATGTGTCCAGGTATTGTCGTCTGATAAGTGAATGACGTGACCCGAAATAGCTAGGTCACATTTCGTTTGGGCAGTCGGCATGAAGCCCTAGTTAAAAGGGATCAGGGCGCATACACATACAACATACGATAACGTACTAGTTCACATATACAGGGAACATACAATAACTGGTACAAAATCATATGCATATACAACATACGATAACGTACTAGTTCACATATACAGACGACATACAATAACTGGTACAAAATCACATGCACATACAACATACGATAACATACAAGTTCACATATACAGGCAACATACAATACATGGTACAAAATCACATGCACATACAACATTCGATAACGTACTAGTTCACATATACAGAAAACATACAATAACTGGTACTAAATCACATACACATACAACATACGATAACGTACAAGTTCACATATACAGGCAACATACAATACATGGTACAAAATCACATGCACATACAACATTCGATAACGTACTAGTTCACATATACAGGCAACATACAATAACTGGTACAAAATCACATGCACATACAACATACGATAACGTACTAGTTCACATATACAGGCAACATACAATAACTGGTACAAAATCACATGCACATACAACATACGATAACGTACTAGTTCACATATACAGGCAACATACAATAACTGGTACAAAATCACATGCACATACAACATACGATAACGTACTAGTTCACACATACAGGCAACATACAATAACTGGTACAAAATCACATGCACATACAACATACGATAACGTACTAGTTCACATATACAGGCAACATACAATAACTGGTACAAAATCACATGCACATACAACATACGATAACGTACTAGTTCACATATACAGACAACATACAATAACTGGTACAAAATCACATGCACATACAACATACGATAACGTACTAGTTCACATATACAGGCAACATACAATAACTGGTACAAAATCACATGCACATACAACATACGATAACGTACTAGTTCACATATACAGACAACATACAATAACTGGTACAAAATCACATGCACATACAAAATACGATAACGGACAAGTTCACATATAAAGACAACATACAATAAAACCTACGATAACTGAATCAAGTCACATAGGCACACAGGCTATGATAGCTGGTACAAGATCACCTACAAATTCTACAACATACAATAACTGGTACAAGATCACAAACACACATTAGACATACGATAACTTACTATAATTAGTACAAGATCAAGTAAACATACATTATACGATAATTTAGAGAAGATTACATACGCATACAATATACGATAACTGTTACACGATTACAAGCACATAAAACATACGATACTTGGTACAAAAACACATACACATAAGACATATTTATTATAACTAGATCAATTCACATAGGCACACAACCTAACCACATCCAAATCACATAACGCATATAACATATGATAACTAAGACCTAACCACATACAACTGAGATACCTAGACCAATACAGATAGTCTTATAAGATACAATAACGGAGTCTAAACCACATACAACATACAATATCTGGGGTCAGATAGCATAGACATACAACATATGTTAAATGGAACCAAATGCATTGGAGAACATCATACAACAGATAAAGACAGATCAACACACATACACATGAAACATATGAAAACAATGACAAAATCACATAGATATACAACATATCTTAACAGTGATCAAAGCACATTTTGTTAACCATGACTAAATCATATACACATATAACATACGAGGTATAATCATAGACATACATATAATAACAACATTGAACTATAGCACATAGACATATAACATACCTGGCTTAATATTACATGGACATACAATATTCATCAATATGAACCATATCATATAGACATACACATTATATTAACTAGGACTATACTACAAAACAGGCAACATATGATAACTAGGACCACACAACATAGACATGCAACATATGCTTGCTATGACCAATCTACATAGACATACAACATACGATAACTAGGACCATACTACATAGACATACAACATTCAACAATTTGAACCATACTACATACATACAGCATATAATAACTAGTACCATACGGCATAGACATACAACATATATTAATAACTATAACCATACATCATAGACATACAACATATGATAACTAGAGCTATACGACATAGACATACAACATTCAACAATTTGAACCATACTACACAGACATACAACAAATGATAGCTAGAACGATACGACATTGACATACAACATTTTATGATTACTATGACCATACGACATAGACATACAACATATGATAACTAGAACCATACTACATAGACATACAACCATAAAAAATTTGAACCATACTACATATACATACAGCATATGATAGCTAGGACCGTACGACATAGACATACAACATATGATAGCTAGAACCATACTACATAGACATACAACATTCAAAAATGTGAACCAGACTACATATACATACAGCATATGATAACTAGAAACATACGACATAGACATACAACATATGAAACGACATACATACGATAACAGCGACAGCAATGACCTGTGTTATGTAGACCAACACCTTGTACGACTAAGCCTACTTTTGTGACCGCTACAAATTAGGCCTAGCATTCTCACTTGGATAATCGAAGGGTCGGCTGTGATAAGGTAGGCTCTGGTTTAGTACCTGTTTTCATTACTAGCGAAAAATTATTTTAAACACCTAAATTAATTATTTTTTAAAATAATGTTTTGACTATTGGTCTTCATTAAAGTTGCAAACACATTAATTGTAAACAACGTTGCACTGACTACAAGGTTATATAAAAATATATAATAATATTGATAATATAGTAGTGTATTAATATTAAAAGTTTTACACAATGTCATTAATTTTTATTTTTATTTAATTTTTTAATAATGTTTAGGTAAACTGTATCGACACCATATGATGTAATTTCTGGAAACTTAAACGTTTTATTTAAAGTAAAAATAAAATTGAAACATTTCTTTTTATTTTAGTGTAGGCCTAAAGATTAATATTAAGAGGGTTTAGATGAATTTTATAACCTCCGCCATGTATGTTTCTATAAAGTACACTTGCTGCTTATAAATACATACACACATACACACACACACACACACATATATATATATATATATATATATATATATATATATATATATATATATATATATATATATATATATATATATATATATATATAATAATAATGGGAAAGTGCATTCCCACTTTATTATGACTCGAAAATAAAATGACGACAGGGGTAAAGAAAAGCTGTTTTCCTTTAGTGTTGACTAAACTGATATCAGCATTAAATTTAGACCTTCTTTGTCTAATTTTTTTTTCTTTTACGTATTTTGTCTAAAAGGGGATACATTTCCTTAATAGTGTAGGTAGACCTACCAAACGATATTTCTAATCCGTCAAGAATATCGATCAAATATCCGATCTAAACTAAACACTAACAAAAACTAGTAGTAGGCCCTAGTTTAAAAAAAAAAACGAACTGAACTTCATTTTTTAGTTCTGATTCATACTAGTCCTATAAAGCTGCATTCAAACAAATGAAATTTTTTTCTTACATAGTAATCTTACATAGTCATATATAGTGATTCATTCGTCATTGATCTATATAGTGTTATTCTATTTTCCATTACCGTATATAGTGCTGTTCAATCTTAATTTTACATAGTCATATATAGTGATTCATTCTACATAGTATTGCACAAACTTCCATCGTGTATAGGAATCTAATTACAATATCAGTGTGTCAGTTAAAAGGTTAAGTAGGTACGTGACCGTGGTAGAGACACCATGACAATCTTTATTGTGATAGGACTTGTACAACAGGGATAGGATGATTGGTCTAATTGAGAAATGGTGAAAATTATCGAAACAAAAAAAAAAGGATTGTTCTTTTGACTTTCTAGCGCTAACAAGACTCGATCTTAAAAGAACATTTTTAAAAACTTTCTTCATCAGAGGCGTAGCAAAGAGGGGGGGGGGGGGCAGGGGGGGGGGGACATATGTCCCCGGGCGCCGACCTTAGGGGGCGCCAAAATGGGTTGTAAAAACAAATTAAAATGTCAACTTAGCTGCATTTTTGCAGTTTGAGGGGGGGGGGGGGGGGGTGGGTGCAAATCGAAAAGTTGAGGGGGATGCAAATCGAAAAGTTGAAAAGGGTGGGTGCAAATTGAAAATTTGCTCCCGATGGGGGGCGCCAAATTGAAAGTTTGTCCCCGGGCGCCGGGAAGGGTCGCTACGCCTCTGCGCTTCATGTATCATTTAATTAACTCTCTTTGTAATTATTCACAAGTATACAATTTTCTAATCTTCACACGAATTACCTTTCGATACTCGCATCTGTGTAGTATTTTTCTCTTAACTTTTCTTCTCTCTTTTTAACCAGAAACTGAGGTTTGGTACGTTTGATATGGGTGAATTATATCAAACTCGTTTGGAGGAGATGGGGGGGGGGGGGGGGAGAAAGAAGGGGATTGTGCTATTCATCGTCAGAATTTGAAAACTGGTTTCTGATTTACCAGTTTAAGAAAGAGTATTTCTCGTTCGGTGCCCCCCCCCCCCCCCCCCCCCACTTTGCAGTTCAGGGTCCTACTTAGATGAAATAGCTACAAAATGGCAAAGTACGAAAGTAAGATCTAGCCCTAAACATCCCTCCCCTACCCCGCCCATTACTAATTAAAAATCCTTTAGATTACACTCATTTCACATTGATTTTTTGAGAATTTCATTGCGCAATTATTGCATCATTTTGATGTGCTATTTATAGAAATGAACCATCGGGAATATCATCAACATTACAATGGTCGTCACAATTTTCTTAAAACTTTTCAATTACAAATTTTTATTCTCGGAAAATGTAAGGGAATCCTTGTAAGGGTGAATGTCTTGCAGGTAGAAATTTGATACCAGGTGTGTTATACAGGTGTTACAATTACCTGGTAGCGAAAGCTTGAAACACAGGTTCAGTGATTGATCGATGGATGTTTGTTGTGTAGACCTAAACAAATTTAGACATAGTTTTATAAATTCATTGCAGTCGGGTATTCTACAATTCTATGGATTAAAGCGCTTACATTTTAAGTGGGTTCTAAAATAGGGAAAGATAAAAGTTTTTACATAATTTATGAAAATTTAAATTCACGACCACTAAAGTGTGAGATCAAATTTTGTGATGAGGATAGTAGTAAAGGTTGTTCGTATGTAATGTACACTGGATGTTTCGCATAATTGTCTTCGCCAGTGCACAAGTTGTAACAAGGTAACTAGCAGAGTTTCTTCCAGGCATCTCTTCGGGGGGGCGAAGCCCCCCCGAAAATTTTTTACCGCCCCCCCGAACGAAATAAAATTTATATAATTTATATAGAAAATATATACTTTTAACAGTGTCCGCCCCCCCGAAGAAAGTTTACCGCCCCCCCGAAGATTTCAAGTGCCCCCCCGGAGAAAAAAGTCTGGAAGAAACACTGGTAACTAGCTGTTTGATTTTTTAAATCGTTTTTATTTTAATTACCTTATTGGCGATACCCTTCTTAATCTTAAATAAAGTTTCTTCTTTATTAACTTAGGTTTGCGACGTTGATGTAATGTATTCCAAATCCACCCCACCCCACCAACTCCTCCACCTCCACCCCCAATTCTCTATCACCATTTCCACCCCATTTCCACCCCAACCCCATCTCCACACCCATTTCAACCCCACCTCCATCTCTACGCCATACCCACCCCCACCTCCTCCCCCATTTTGACCCCCACCTCTACCCCACCCACTCGCCTCCACCTCGCCCCCTCCCATTTTTTACCTCATTTTACCCATGGGTGGGGTGGGGGAAGGAATGCTTTAAAACAGCCCACAACAAATTCTGCGGCCGGGTGGAGGGGGGGGGCAGCCCACAACAAATTATGCTTCCAGTTTGTGGTGGTGGTTGGGGGGGGTGCCTTAAAACAGCCCACAACAATTCTTCTTCCAGTAGGGGAGGGGGTGTGCCTTAAAACAGCCCACAACAACTTTCCGCTGAATGGAAAATTTTCACTCCGTCGGGTCACGTGGGGGTCACGGTAAGGTCACCGTGCAGACGACACTCGTCTGATTAGTGACTCAGTATCGATTGTAATCGATGACGCTTTGTTTATCAATATCGATAACAATTAGCACTCTGCTAGTTCATGTACGATCAGAACTTTGTCTTCTCTTGCTGTAATATGAATCGTCATGCTATCTCGCTTGAAATTGCTTTATGTCCCTTAAGAGTGCACTTAGGTTCAATGAACTTAGGATTCGATATTTGCAGACTTGCACGTATTGTATATCGATATCGGATTGTGTTAGTTCTATGTGGACCATGCATGTATGGTATTATACAAAAATTGTAACATATTATACTTAGTGATGTTATGTTCTTATGCAAAGTTTTTTGAAAGCAGAATTTTTGTGGAAAAAAAATATAAATAAAATCCAAATTCGACGGGGCGGGATGAGGAGGTTTTTTTTAAATATATTTTCGAAGAAGGGGGGGGGGCGGACTACATTTTTTGGGGGGACAGGCACTGGTGTAAATGTATATGTTTTCTATGTGTTCCATTTCGTGTTCGGGGAGGGGGGGGGAGACTTTCTTCGGGATTGCGGACCCCCCCCCCCCCCTCACCCCCGAAGAGATGCCTGAAACTCTGACCACGCTATATCATTTGGTGTTAGGCCTATATAAGACGTGTGCGATTGCTTAAACTTTAGACAGATCCTGGAACTAAAAGAGGCTGATAGTAAGATATTCTTGCTAATTTTTCAATGTATTTTTGAACAGCGGCGTAATTAGGGTTAATGACTACTGGTAAGGTAATGAAGTGTCTTAGACTTACTAGTACTAAACTCTAAGATAAATGAGGTGTCATCCATTATCCTGGCTGCTGTCTTATGCAATTAATAATCAATATAGCTATAATTAGTTAAGGAATTCAACTTGATGGGACGGTGTGGTTGGGTGGTAAAGCGCTCGACTGCTACCCAGAAAGACTCGAGTTCGAATGTGGAACTTGAGTCTACATGTCGTCCCTGAGTTCATCCAGCTTTAATGTGTACCTGACATTCTTTGGGGAAAGTAAAGGCGGCTCGACATAATGTTCCCCCGGAATCCAGGCAAGGTCAAGAAACACAAACTCTACTTCATCTGCTCTTTGAAACGTCAGGTATGAAAATGGAACTTATTTTACGCAACTGGACACGCCATATTAAATTCTCGGTTAATTTGGACATTTCTAGATTAACTACTACCTTAATCGGAAAGTTGTCACTATGTTCAGTGCACGCATTTCGCAATGTGCACCTACATTGTTACCGTAAGGGGAAGGACATTCCTGACAGTACCCTAACGCCTAACTACGTCGCTTTGAGAAAGGCATTTTTAGTGCAGGATTCAAAAGTGATCCCGTACAAAGTTTCGGAAAGAAAACATACCAGTACAAAGTTTCGGAAAGAAAACAGCGTGAAAGTTTTAGAACACAAGATCTCTATCACGTCGTTATGTCATAAAATAATCCGGGACCAAAAAGAATGTAAGAAGATACCAGGTGATAAATCAATGAGAGATAACCATCGATAAATTAAGGGCGATAATAAAAAGGGAGATAACCACGGGTGATAACTCCGTGAACCTGCTTGCACCGCGGTGTGTGATTGGGTACAGCTGATCTCACGTGACCTAGAAACCTGGTCACGCTTCAAACATGAGGGACGCGAGTGTTAAAGCATGTTAGTGAGGTCCCATTGTTTTAGCTCAAGGGTTCTAAATCTGTTAGTGAGATCCCATTGTTTTAGTTCAAGGGTTCTAAATCTGTTAGTGACGTCCCATTGTTTTAGTTCTACTCAAGGATTCGAAATCTTTTAGTGAGGTCCCATTGTTTTAGTTCAATTCAAGGGTTCTAAATCTGTTAGTGAGGTCCCATTGTTTTAGCTCAATTCAAGGGTTCTAAATCTGTTAGTGAGGTCCCATTGTTTTAGTTCTACAAAAGGGTTCTAAATCTGTTAGTGAGGTCACATTGTTTTACTTCTACAAAAGGGTTCTAAATCTGTTAGTGAGGTCCCATTGCTTTAGCTCAATTCAAGGGTTCTAAATCTGTTAGTGAGGTCCCATTGTTTTAGCTCAATTCAAGGGTTCTAAATCTGTTAGTGAGATCCCATTGTCTTAGCTTAATTAAAGGGTTCTAAATCTGTTAGTGACGTCCCATTGTTTTAGTTCTACACAAGGGTTCTAAATCTGTTAATGAGGTCCCTTTGTATTAGCTCAAGGGTTTTGAATCTGTTAGTGAGGTCCCATTGTTTTAGCTCAATTCAAGGGTTCTAAAAATCTTAGTGAGGCCCCATTGCATCAGTTCTATTCAAGGGAACAAAACTGTTAGCGAGGCCCCTTTGTTTTAGTTCTACTCACGGGCTATAAATCTGTAAGCGACATCCTATTGCCTTAGCCCAATTCAAGGGCTATAAATCACTTAGCTATGTACTATTGTCTTAAATCTACACAAAGGTTCTAAATCTGTTAGCGACGTCACATTGTCTTAACTCAGATTCTAAATATGATAGCAATTGTCTTAGATCTACACAAGGATTAAAAATCTGTATTAACTTTTTTTTTAAAGTAACATTTCTTTGAACCAATAAAATTTAAAATATACACTCTGTACTGCTCACAAAGTTAATTGCTAAAAGAAAAATATATGAATAAAGGACGTTAATTAAAACTCAACTAATCATTTTCTTTCAAGAAATGGGAGGCGCCAGTGAAAAAGCCCCAGCATCCAATACTTCAAACACAGACAATGACGTCACACAACCCGAGGTCAACACAAACCAGACACGGACACCGCCCCCTGATGGGGGGTGGGGCTGGGTGGTCGTCATCTCGTCCTTCACCATCAGTCTGCTAGTCGACGGCGTCTGCTTCTCGTTTGGGATCTTCTTCGAGGAGTTTCAGAGGGAGTTCGGCACGGGGAAAGGCGAGACGTCTTGGATTGGGTCGGTCATGAATGGTTCTTACCTCATCTTCGGTGAGTGGGGGGTGGGGTTGTTAGATAGACATGTAACAAGGGAATGTTGGCACTGTCTTAAGTTAGATACACCTATAATAAGGTACTGTTGATACTGTCTGAAGTTAGATATACCCAGAGGCGTACCGAGGGGAGGGGGCTGGGGTACATATGTCCCCGGACGCCGATCCTAGGGGGGGGGGGCGCCAAAATGGGTTGAAAAAAAATTATAAGCTCATTTTAGCTGCAGTTTTGCATTATAAATATAAAAAAATATATGGAGGGGGGGGGGGCGCCAAATTGAAAGTGTGTCCCCTGGCGCCGAGAAGGGTCGCCACGTCTCTGGATACACATGTAAGAAGGGAATATTGAGTTTTAAGTTAGATACACCTGTAAGAGAGGACTGTTGACACTGTCTAAAGTTAGATACACCTGTAAGAAGGAACTGTTTACACTAATTAGATACACCTGTGAGAAAGGTTTGTTGACACTTAAATTAGATACACCTGTGAGAAAGGATTGTTGACACTTAAATTAGATACACCTGTACGAAGAGATTGTTGAGTCTTAAGCTAGATACACCTGTGAGAAAGGATTGTTGACACTTAAATTAGATACACCTGTAAGAAGGGATTGTTGACACTTAAGTTAGATACACCTGTAAGAAGGGATTGTTGACACTTAAATTAGATACACCTGTACGAAGAGATTGTTGAGTCTTAAGCTAGATACACCTGTGAGAAAGGATTGTTGACACTTAAATTAGATACACCTGTAAGAAGGAATTCCTGCCTGGTGGCGCGTTTAAGAAATCTAAAAGCTAGGATTGTTTTCAAAATCTTGGGTTTGATGATATATTTGTCTCCCTCCTCCCCCCCCCCCCCCCTCCCCCCACCTCGATCTTACTTTTCATAAGTAATAGTATTGTAAAAACATTGTTGGTTTTGTGGTTCAAGTCTTACGTTAAAGTCTGACTGGGGAGTTTGTTGCACCGACCCTGATTGATGGATTTAAAGCCATGTTTTGGGTTCGAAGAATCTGAAGTACTCCTAAAAGAAATTGGAGTTGAACTACTGCTAGTCAAGGCGTGGCGAACTTATTATAATCAGAACTTGCTAAAGCCTGTATGATTTGCCTGTACTATTTTCTTCTGATCTATTATAAAGTATGCTAGATTATTGAAATTATCCTTGCATTTAGAAAATCTAGCTTAGCCAATATGTTGTTTCAAACGAAAGGAATGTAATCAATGTATTTGTTGTAATAATATTATTAATATGTCGTAAAATTGTATGACTGCTAGTGATGTTCATAACGCGTGATCTCCCCTACAGGCCCAGTGATTAGCGCCCTTGTCAACATCTGGGGTTGTCGCTCCATCGCCATGAGCGGCGCTGTCGTTGCTTTTATCGCTCTGTTCATCAGCACCTTCTCTCCCAACATCGGCGTTTTCATCTTCACATACGGATTCCTAGGAGGTAATTAGTTTTTTTAGTCTTAAGATAATTCGACAGGTATAGTACAGGGTAGGGGACGGAGTGGTATAGCGGTAGAGAGCTGGACTGCTAACCTGCAAGTCTCGAGTTCGAATCTGGTTCAAGTTAGTCGACCGTCACTGAGTCCACCCAACTCTGATGGGTACCTAACTCACGTTAGGGAAAGTAAAGGTGGCTTGGCATAGTGCTTCATATGTCGAGGTGACAGAAACAAGTGAACTTGCCCAATAGATCGTAAGGTAAAGGGAACTTTACGCACAGGTAAAGTAAGTAAAATATATTCTCTTCGCTGTGTCCATATTGCAGGTGAAATAGAGCTGACTTGTTTTTAATACCTTGTCATATAAAGATTACAAATGTCAGGTACTCTTTGACTCTGTGAAGTTATACGGACTTCAGTGAGTGAACCGAACCTGAGTCTTTTAATTTAACAAATGAGGACACTACCTCGTGACCACGCCGTCCCAGCAGTAATGTTTAGAGTTATAATTTAGAACAAAGTAAGCATTGATGGTAAAAGTTGTATTAACAGGTATTGCCTTTAGTCTGATATATCTGCCCATAATATAGTTAACAGGTATTGGCTTTGGTCTGATATTCCTGTATTTAACAGATATTGCCTTTTTCTGATGTGCGTGTATTTAACAGATATTGCCTTTTTCTTATGTGCGTGTATTTAACAGATATTGCATTTTTCTGATATACCTGTATTTAACAGGTGTTGCCTTTTTCTGATGAACCTGTAATTAACATATATTGCCTTTTTCTGATATACCTGTAATTAACAGGTATTAACTTTGGTCTTATGTACCTGTATTTAACAGACATTACCTTTTTTCTTATGTTCCTGCCGACTATATACTCAACAGGTATTGGCTTTGGTCTGATGTACCTGCCAGCTATTGTGATTGTGGGATATTATTTTGACCGACGGAGGGCGCTGGCGACTGGTATTGCATGCTGCGGCTCTGGAATCGGCGCCTTCTTGTTCGCCCCCCTGTCGGAGTATTTGCTGAAAGCCTTTGGCTGGCGTGGAGGTAAGCTCTTGGACTCTTCCAAAATTAGGGGTGTATAGCTACTATATTATGCCCAATAAGCAGTTGTGTGTGGAGATGTAATGAGCTTAGATTGACTGTGTCGTGTGGGGTGTAAGGAACTTAGATTGACTGGGCCATGTAACCTATAAAGAGCTTAGATTGACTGGGCCATGTAACCTATAAAGAGCTTAGATTGACTGGGACATGTAGCCTATAAAGAGCTTATATTGACTGGGCCATGTAGCCTATAAAGAGCTTAGATTGACTGGTTCATGTAGCCTATAAAGAGCTTAGATTGACTGGGCCATGTAGCCTATAAAGAGCTTAGATTGACTAAGTAATGTAGCGTATAAGGAGCTTAGAGGTTGACTAAGTCATGTAGCTTAGATGGAGTGCATGGAGCTTAGATTTTTTTGGGACTTTTATTTGTGTTCAAATAAACTATCACAATGAAACCTAAGAGGGGGGGGGGGTCACCACACTTGTAACGTATGAGACCAAATGTCTCCTTATTAGCACGACATAATCTGGTCACTTCACTTGTCTATTGATGCGTATTTTACATTTTTTAAAACTCTAATGTGATTTATGTATCCCCTCTCCCCCCCCCCACCACTCGCTGTCACCCTAAGAAATATTTTAATATTTCTGGCAGCAAACTGGATCCTGGCGGCATTAATCTTTCATGGCGTTTTGGTGTCCATTTTCTACCGCCCAATCCCAACATCTGTAGCAAGTGCTAAAAATAGTGACCAATCAAAGCTTGTGAACCAAGAAGACATGTTTGAGAAGGACAAGGTTTATTTTGAGCAAGAAAAACAGGTAAGACATCCATTTGGTAGGAATTTTTTTTCTTCAATTTATCTTAGTACAGGGATCGGCAACCTGCGACTCGCGAGCCACATGCGGCTCTTCTATCAAGATGTGGCTCTTCAGCTCCATGCACAAATATCAATAATTATTTTATTTTTAAAACTCATACAAATATTGTTCTGCAACGCTCGGTAGTCAAAGATATACTAATAAACATAAACAATAAAAACTCGCTATTCTATTAGAATATTTAGTTACTCCCTGTTTCAATGTACTTTATATTAAATTGTCCATTCCGAATTGAAACATTCAACTTCATGATGGATATCACAAAGAAACTAAACGGCCTAAATGTAAACCCAGCCTATGCCTTGCATGAAGTATTGGATTGTTTCGAAAAAAAACTTTTTTTAAATTGAAGACAAGGACAGCGGTAAATTAGTTGATTTCGAAAAGTCTAAAAACTTGTTCACGACGAAACCAATGCTACTGTTAACATGACTTACTTCAGCATTACTATAAACAAAATGAAGGATGGTTTCCCTGAGAGATTTGACCAATTCAAAACAAAGGGGTCGGCGTGGTCGAGTCGGTAAAGCTCATGGTTGCTAAACCGAAGGGTCTCGAGTTCAAACCCTCGGGCAGATGAGGCTCGCTGGGGATAGCCACTCTTCCAGGAGAGACAACTCCAAAATCAAACAACTGCTGCTTTGGAGTTTGTTCTTGGTTGGACAAAGGCTATGGAAGCAAATCCAAAAAGAAAAGCAGGATGAAATCGGAGTCAATTGCCTCAATGGCGCATAACCAGTTGACACGTAACCTTAATTGTGATGGAGGCGTGGTAGAGTCGGCAAAAGCTCATGGTTGATAAATTCGACAAAGTCTCGAGTTCAAATCCTCTGGCAGATAGGGTTCGATCCCTTTTACAATAGAGTTACATGACTAAAAACCATTGCGCAGCTATTGAACGTGATGACGCGCTTTTGCCGTGATGACGCGTTTGAATGGAGCTAAAAAATTAGGGCGACCAATTAAGTCAAATTGAATGTCATGATGCATTGTCTTCATGTCTTGACCCACGTACCAATTACGAACCATATCTGTCAGTAAGAAGTGCCTGCAATTTCGCGCGGCCGTTTCGATCTGGACAGACAGGACAGAGATGTGAGTTAAATAAAAGCTTGTAAAAGAAGGAATTTTTTTAAAAATTCTAACTTTTTTTTTTTTTTTTTTTTTTTTTTTTTTTTTTTTTTTTTATTATTATTAATTCAATTGTTTTAAACCTTTAAATCAGTAATAATAATTTATTTGATAGATTTTACACAGCATCAAAGACATGAACATCAATTGCATATATCAGGGGTCTCCAAACTACGGCCCGCGGGCCGGATGCGGCCCGCGATGTCCTCTCATCCGGCCCGCGGAGATCTTTTTGTGCACGGAAAAAAAGTTTGTTGGTGATGGCTGAGGAACTTTGCCCAGAAAAATCAAAGACATGCCTGCAAGAAACTGGCCCCTGAACTGAAATTTGATACTTAATGCGGCCCTCGGACTGAAAAGTTTGGAGACCCCTGGCATATATAATAATCAAATGGAGAAAATAAAATGGCATAAGAAGTAGACTAAAATAAGGTGTGCAAACTAGGTTTCTCTTGACTGCTTAGTTTACTGTGCTCTGTCCTTAGCTGAAGAGTCAAAAGTTCACATTGTAGACAGAAATAGAAACCACCGTGGGAGAAGTGTCTCTGTAATACACATTACTGATCTATCATTCCAAAACTTTCCATGACATAAAATTGACCCTTGGCAAAGAGGGCATGCTACCTTGAAAAATCCGCCAGTCCGGTTAAGTGGAGGGAAGTGTGTGTGTGTGGGGGGGGGGGGGGGGAGGGTGAGGTGTGTATCTCTTTCTACCATTCAGGTTGTGCACTTTTAAAAACCTGGGAAACACAAGACTGTTCTAATGTTAAATTACTTGGGGGCTGATCGAGTGATGTTTTGCTTGAGACTGTCGATATTAATTATGCATCTAGTTTATTTGCTTCTTCTGTAGTTCCAATTTTAGTTTCCTGTAAAAGTAGGATGTCAATATTGTGTTTATTTATTATGTTGTTTATATAATGTGTTTTGTCCCTAGCCCCCCTGATGTTCAATGTTGCCAGATTTAGCATGAATTATTTGGGGTTTTCTTTCGAACATCTGTTTCTGGAGGGCTGGATGGTGGTGGTCTTTTAATTCCAAACCTTCCAGCCGTTGGTTTGCTATCCCGTTGGGCCCTGGTCACGAACCTTTGAGGTGGCTTTACTGTAGGTAATTGATTTTTACTTGAACTGATTGCTTGACTATATGACCGTTGACCTGATACCTTTGTTGCTGACATACTTTGTGAGCTTTTAATTTCCTTTAGCGGTTTCGTTATGTTTTCTGAACTAGAGTTATCTTGAAGAATATTAGTTATTGTTTCGTCGACAGCCTCCAAATTTTCGTGATTCCCATCTTTTTGAGACCCGGTTACTATGGAATTCCTGGTTGCTATTGTCTCCATGGCTTCGGCCTCTATGGTGGTTTCTGTTACGCTTTCGTTAACTTGCTGCGGTGCTACAGTAGTATGATGTGCTTCAGTTTGGCCATCTACTTCAAAGGCATCTTGTACCTCTCTGTGCCTTGCTTCTCTAAGCATTTCATTTTGTCTTTCTCCGTCAACATCATAACTGTCCCAATGCTTTAAGAAATTTCTATTGTTACTTAGATGCTCCCTAACTTCTTCTTTATCATTTGCATCCCAAGGCTCAATTGCCCTGTACTGTCCATCTACTAGCTGGACGCCGTCAAGAGCGCGAGTCCTCAAATGCTCACACATTTTAGGCAGGTGCCTGTCTGTGTTGCAGTGGCAACATTGCATCCTCCTCCCATTGAGGATTATAAGGACTCTGCTCTCCTTGTTGGCCTCATTTGTAAGTATAATATAGTGTGGGACACTCTCCACATCTTCTTTCTCCAGAGAGATGGTGAATTGGACCACATTTGATGGGTCTATTCTCTTAAATGTTGGTGTTGAGTCCTGACTGCTTATAGATTTCAGAATCGCCATTATATCATCGTCACTTGTCTTGGAAGGCAGCCATTTCAGCATGCCCCTTTGCCCAGATTTATCGGCGTGGGTTATTGATATTCTCTGCACTCTGTATCTGGATGTTACTCCAGGTGGCAAATCTCTGTGAAATTCTTTTAGGTGCATTTTCTCATATAGTTCCTTTGATCTAATGGTGACATACCATTTACGCAGTGTCCCATAGTTATACAGACCTTCAAATTCAGCTGGTGATAGGCTACATAACATACATAGCTCTCTTTTTAGTTCGTCAGCTGTGAGAGTAGCTAAAGAAAAACCCTCTTCTATGAAAATCTCTAGAGTTTTTGGCGCATGTCCTGCCATGCCGAACTTAGGCAGGAATAGCCGTTTGATGTATTTTTCCGACATAGTTGTGCGTGAGGCCCACCCGGGGCCAGGCAACACACACAAGAAATAAAAAAAGTACTTACAATGTATAAAATGTGAAGAAAAAAAAATAACACACACACAAGGTTCCAAATGGAAATACACACGAGTTTAAATAAGTAGAGATGAAATTAATCCAAAGTCACTGATTATATAATCTTTAGAAAATAGGTAATTTATCACAAGACTGCGAGTGCACCTAGTTTTGACGAGCTGAGACGGAGACATAACAACCCGCCGTTTTTAGATTTGTAACAAGAACTTGAAATTTCAAGTCTCTCGATAATTTCTATAATAAGACAATCTTGGAGAAGATGTTGTATGTTGTTTTACATTAAAAATTCTAACAATAATAGAAATGCAGTTATTGGAATTGTAGTACCAAATAAAATACCTCCATTTATTTCCATTTAAATAAATATTTATTATTTCGAAAGTTATTGTTTTCAATTTAAGTTAATAATAGTATATAAAAATTTGATACAAGTGCAAAATTAAATTTAAAACACTATTTTGTTTTAATAATTTTGTTTAATGAAAAAAACCTGTTTTAATTTTGGTTTTAGAAAATGATATTGTTTTATATAATTAAGTCAATTTTATAAAGAACAAAAAAGGTTACCCCCCTTGGTTAATTAAAATTTTGAGTATAAAATAACACAAGAATAAAACACCGAAATAATATTTTAAAGCACAGAAATAAGGAAAAAAAAGCATGTTTAATTTGGCTATGGTGATAGTAATAAAAGCGTTGGTTGCAAAGTGTGTTGAAAATATTTCTGGAGTCCACAAGAATTTGACTTGACTAATTGAGCTATGTAAACCAAATATTGTATCCACTACTGTTTCTGTTCTGACAATCCTCAGGCTGAGTTTCTTACAGACATTTGACTCAGGGGAGGAAATCACATGATAATTATGGTGTGGAGGATGTGGAGGGGGGGGGGGGGCACTGGTTAAAGTATGTATCTTCAATAAAAATATTAAATGCTGTTTCCATTTCGTCCTGTGGGAGGGGGGGCTGGAGGACGTACCCCTAGGGTGGGGTGGGGGAAGGTCTCAGAGATGCCTAAAAAAAAAATACAACACGTCCAATCTGCAAACAAATGTGTGACACGAAACTCGATGCTAGAAGATTTTAAGTTTCTTAAAAAGTTTAGCGCTATTTTTTTCACGTTTGGCGCTTCCAAAGATTGGTCCGTCAGCCTGTTTCACGGTTTCTTCCAGGCATCTCTTCGCCCCTCCCCCTCGCCCCGAAGAAAGTCTACCGCCCCCCCCCCCCGAACGACATGGAAAACATATACTTTTAACAGTGTCCGCCCCCTTCCCCCCCCCCCCCCCAGGAAAATGTTGACTGCCCCCCCCCCCACCGAAAATATCAAGTTCCCCCCCCCCCCTCCCCCCATCCCGGAGAAAAAAGTCTGGAATAAATACTGGCCTGTGTAATGCATATCGTACTGTTTTAATTTATAATAATTTTTCGTCAGAAGTATAATAATATACTAGTAGTTCATGCCTGTGATAGCTAATAAAATATAATCTTTATGTAAGTCACCGAAAGATCCTGCCGGAGCGTTTGTGTAAAATAGTAATGCAGTTGAGCTCAATCTTTGTAATGAACACGAACGACTATGGCTATACTTGTACAAGCTTCGAGGCAATAATTAATCCTTGCAGTCATCAATATTACGATTTCTCCACTCCCAATGTTTAAGATTATAAAATAATTAGCTTTATCCATGTAAATTTATGTATGAATTCGTTTTTTAAAATTTAAATTTGATTAATTATTTTTTTATGGTTTAAAAGGTTAACAAAGGTCAAGACGGTTCTAAGAATGAAAGAGTTGCAAGCACCCGGTCCGATGCTGGTCTAAAACCTCAGCACCGGAGTCGGTAAGTAGTGAGATAGGTTGCAGGTTTAATAGGTTGCAACCTGTGATAGAAAAACCTATCACAGCCATTGAGGTGTGTTTGTCATGTTTTGTATAGTGTATGCATGTAAAGTGTTGGTATGTTTGTCAGCAAGTTATTTGATTGTGTAAGAGATATGACAGGTGGGCGAATACAAGTAAAATGTGTTTTACAGCTTACAAATTCATGCTAGACAGCATTTTTAAACTGCTCTGTCACGGACTTTTATGTAAGTTTATGTCAGACTGACATGAGATACAGACAGTTTTATCAAATAGCTGTGTCAGATAGTAAGGACAGATAACTATGTCAGACAGCAAAGTCAGACATTAATGTAAACGAGCCGGCCCGCGGCATAACATACGCCGCTATTTAGTTGTTGTTTTTTCTACTTTTCAGTAATTCAAAATTTGTGAATTCGACAGTACCAACGCTGCCACTGAAAATATTTCTTTAAAACACTATAAGTAGCTCGTTAAGGACCATAACCCCCCCCCCCCCCCTACGTTTAAAATCGTTGGCTCTGCTTGTAAACATTTAGAGTGAACACAGCTCACTAAAACCATGTAGGGTAGGGGTGGGGAGGTAGGGAGCGCGTTTACAGCTTGTTTTCTAGGCGCGTTTGCAGCTTGTTTTCTAGCGGCTCCCAGAAGAGAATTATATATATAGATTAGCAATATCAGACAATTTAAAAAAAAAATAACTATGTCAGATAGCAACGACAGTGAGTTATTTCAGACATCATTGACAGACAACAATGACAGACAACAATGACAGACAACTATGACAGACAACTATGACAGACAACTATGACAGACAACTATGACAGACAACTATGACAGACTTCTATGTCAGACATGACTGTAGACCTTGTACCTTAGAACGGCTATCACACTGTGTCTATCAGTGTCACTCTCCATTACTCAGTACAGTGTGTCGCCCTCCATATTTTAGTATAGTTTGTCTCCCTCGATATTTCAGTGTAGTGTGTCGCCCTCGATATTTCAGTGTAGTGTGTCGAACTCGATTTTTCAGTACAGTGTGTCGCCCTCCATATTTCAGTATAGTGTGTCGCCCTCGATATTTCAGTATAGTGTGTCGCCTTCGATATTTCAGTATAGTGTGTCGCCTTCGATATTTCAGTATAGTGTGTCGCACTCGATATTTCAGTATAGTGTGTCGCCTTCGATATTTCAGTATAGTGTGTCGCCCTCCATATTTCAGTGTAGTGTGTCGCCCTCGATATTTCAGTATAGTGTGTCGCCCTCCATTTTTCAGTATAGTGTGTCGCCCTCTATATTTCAGTATAGTGTGTCGCCCTCCATATTTCAGTATAGTGTGTCGCCCTCCATTTTTCAGTATAGTGTGTCGCCCTCTATATTTCAGTATAGTGTGTCGCCCTCGATATTTCAGTATATTTTTTCGCCCTCGATATTTCAGTGTAGTGTGTCGCCCTCGATATTTCAGTGTAGTGTGTCGCCCTCGATATTTCAGTACAGTGTGTCGCCCTCTATATTTCAATATAGTGCGTCGTCCTCTATATTTCAGTATATTGTGTCTCCCTCGATATTTCAGTATAGTGTGTCGCCTTCGATATTTCAGTATAGTGTGTCGCACTCGATATTTCAGTATAGTGTGTCGCCTTCGATATTTCAGTATAGTGTGTCGCCCTCGATATTTCAGTATAGTGTGTCGCCCTCCATTTTTCAGTATAGTGTGTCGCCCTCTATATTTCAGTATAGTGTGTCGCCCTCGATATTTCAGTATAGTGTGTCGCCTTCGATATTTCAGTATAGTGTGTCGCCCTCCATATTGCAGTGTAGTGTGTCGCCCTCCATATTTCAGTGAAGTGTGCCGCCCTCGATATTTCAGTGTAGTGTGTCGCCCTCCATATTTCAGTATAGTGTGTCGCCCTCGATATTTCAGTGAAGTGTCTCCCTCTATATTTCAGTATAGTGTGTCGCCCTCCATATTGCAGTGTAGTGTGTCGCCCTCCATATTTCAGTGAAGTGTGCCGCCCTCGATATTTCAGTGTAGTGTGTCGCCCTCCATATTTCAGTATAGTGTGTCGCCCTCCATATTGCAGTGTAGTGTGCCGCCCTCGATATTTCAGTGTAGTGTGTCGCCCTCCATATTGCAGTGTAGTGTGCCGCCCTCGATATTTCAGTGTAGTGTGTCGCCCTCCATATTGCAGTGTAGTGTGTCGCCCTCCATATTTCAGTGAAGTGTGTCGCCCTTGATATTTCAGTGTAGTGTGTCGCCCTCTATATTTCAATATAGTGCGTGGTCATCTATATTTCAGTATACTATGTCGCCCTCGATATTCCGTCCTTTTCACCACTCTTTTTTTTCAAGTACATAATATCAAATCAAACCGTATATGTTCTCGGCTATGTACTTATTTACTAGTGTCAATTGTTTATACCTGACATGTCTATCTGTCATCTATCATATCTGGCACGTCGGGCAATAGTGACCGTCATATCACACACAATTTATTCTACTCAAATTTCAGGTCACTGACCTTGTACCCATCAACCTTGACCTCTGATAAAGACAAATACACCAACAACGCAGAGCTAGCCCGCCTGGCATATAGCCAGGATTTTCAGTTATTCAACAGGAAGAAAACACCGCCGAAAAAACCTGACCAGTCCCCATTGGCCAGGAAGGATGTCTTCTACAGCGGAAGTTTATGGCGTCTGAAGGAATTCCAGTAATTTTGTTTTCTATTCCCGACCTTTAGGATTAGTTTTAAAGTTTTCCGGCACCTCGGAATATCAGTCAGTTAATTATTTTTGCGCGAAAACAAAATAGAAGAATCCTATTGGTTGAGATTTGGCATATGCACTCTTACGTAAGCATTGAGCTCAGTGTTTCTTTCAGAGGCACTTGAAACTTTCAGTGGGGGAGGGGGTGCACTAAATCTTCCGGGCTGGAGGGTGGGGGAGGGGGTGGCATGTGGGATGGACACTGGTAAAATAATATATTTTCTATACAAGTTCCATTTTGTTCGTGGGGGGGGGGGGGCGAGGGGGCTGAAAGAAACACTGACTGAGCCGATAAATAGAATAAATAGATGAAATGTGCATTATAGAAACATTCTTAAAAATAATCACGCGTTTTTAAAATAGATTATAACAAAACACGTTTATTATTTCTTTAAAAAATGTATTTTCTGTCACGGGCCCATAACTCCGTCCCCACCATTGGGAACAGTAGACCACCACACTCTTCCACCCAACTTCTTTCCCTTTACAGTAGTCCACATTTAGTACCACCCCCCCCCCCCACACACACACACACACGCATACACACTAACATGTTACCTCTTTGCGTATTTAATATTATTTATGGACGAACCACTAAGAAGCTTACAAGAACGTCCCTCTTTAATACCTAAACTTGACCTCTTACCCCTACTGACCTCCTCACCTTTAACCCAGGGAGCTGGGGTCGATGGAAGAGTTCCGTGAGAAGATGCAGGTCCCGGAGCAGACGACCGAGTCCCAGCTCTCGTCGTTCCAGACTTTTCTCAAGACCTTCAAGGGCGGGTTCGACATTTCCCTGTTGACGAGTCCCACGTTCCTCATCTACGGAGCTTCCTGTTTCCTGTGCATGACGGGTAAGGTGCTAGTTGTTTCCTGGCTGACGTTGCGAATCAGTAGCGTTGTAGGCAGAGGCGTAGCGAGGGGGGGGGGGGCGGGGGTGCGGACCGCACCGGGTGACACCATTTAGGGGGGTGACACCAAGGCAAAAAATAGCAAAATATATAGAGAAAAACTTGAGGGGGGGGTGCAAATCGAAAGTTTGAGGGGGGGGGGGGTGCAAATCGAAAATTTGAAAGTTTGTCCCCGGGAAGGGTCGCTACGCCTCTGGGGCGTGACACCATTAAGTGCCGCACCGGGTGACACCCGACCTCGCTACGCCACTGGTTGTAGGTGTCCTGTATTCGAGTATTTTCTGTTTTTCAATTAATACTGATATATTCGATGCTTTATGTCTTTAGAATTTTATAATTATGTATTCGATACTTTCTGTTGTTACACAAAGAACTGCTACATTCGGTGCACTATGTCTTCTAAATTACTATGTGTGTATTCGAGTCTTTTCAGTCTTTCCACTAAGTACTGCTATATTTGATTATTTCAGTTTTTCGAATAACTATTTGTGTATTCGAAATTCTTTTCAGTCTTTACAATATACTTGTGAAAATGCGCATATGTGTATATTTTTCTTGCAAGATTTAGGAAATAAATGTGAATTTAGGAATCTTTTGGTAACAAATAAGGCTAGCTGCAAACTCTTGCTCTTCATTGTCTGGTTTTCAGTGTGTCATGTATATGCCATTCTTCTTCCCTTAGGTGCCTTGTGGTTTTCATCTAACCCTTCCTCTCTTCCTAAGTTTATTTGTGTCTTTCATCTACTCTATCTTCCATTATCAGGTTTCTTCGTACCTTTTATCTACCCTTTCCTTTATTCCCAGGTTTCTTCGTACTTTTCATCTACCCTTTCCTCCTCTCCTAGGTTTCTTCGTACCTTTCATTTACCTCTTCCTCTATCCCAGGTTTCTTCATACCTTTCATTTACCTCTTCCTCTATCCCTAGGTTTCTTCATACCTTTCATCGAACCCTTCCTCTACTTCTCAGGTTTCTTCGTATCTTTCATCTACCCGTTAGTCTTTTCCTTGGTATGTTTGTGCCATGTTCATCTACCACTTTCTCTATTCCTCTTAAGTTTGCCCTTTATCTACCCCTTCATCTATTCCTAGGTTTCATCGTACCTTTCATCTACCCTTTATTCTATTCCTTGGTATGTTTGTGCCTTTCATCGACCTCTTCCTCTATCCCTAGGTTTTTTCGTACCTTTCATCTATCTCTTCCTCTATTCCCAGGTTTCTTCGTACCTTTCATCTACCTCTTCCTCTATCCCCAGGTTTCTTCGTACCTTTCATCTACCCTTTCCTCTATCCCTAGGTTTCTTCGTCCCTTTCATCTACCCTTTCCTCTATTCCCAGGTTTCTTCGTCCCTTTCATCTACCCCTTCCTCTATCCCTAGTTTTCTTCATACCTTTCATCTACCCTTTCCTCTATCCCTAGCAGAGTTTCTTCCAGGCATCCCTTCGGGGGGGGGGGGGGGGGCGAAGCCCCCCCGAAAATTTTTTACCGCCCCCCCCGAACGAAATGAAATTTATATAATTTATATAGAAAATATATACTTTTAACAGTGTCCGCCCCCCCGAAGAAAGTTTACCGCCCTCCCCGAAAATTTCAAGTGCCCCCCCCCGGAGAAAAAAGTCTGGAAGAAACACTGATCCCTAGGTTTCTTCATACCTTTCATCTACCCCTTCCTCTATCCCTAGTTTTCTTCATACGTTTCATCTACCCTTTCCTCTATCCCTAGGTTTCTTCATACCTTTCTTCGAACCCTTCCTTTATCCCTAGGTTTCTTCATACCTTTCTTCGAAACCTTCCTCTATTCCCAGGTTTTTTACCTTTCATCTACCCTTTCCTCTATCCCCAGGTTTCTTCGTCCCTTTCATCTACATGCCCTCCCAAGCCGTCAACCTCGGTATGGACACCCAGAGCGCCGCCTTCCTCATCTCCATCATCGGCATCACCAACACGGTGGGGAGGGTAGCGGTGGGGTTCATCTCTGACCAGGTGAGCTTAGTCTTTACCTCCTTGACCTTGAAACCGATTGGCTACTGACCACGTGACCTTGGCCTTTACCCAATCGACCTTGAAACCCATTACCCCAATGACCTTGAAACCCATTATCTACTGACCAAGTGACCTTAGCTTTTACCCCAATGACCTTGAAACCGATTGGCCACTGACCAGGTGACCTTAGCTTTTACCTCCTCGACCTTAAACCAATAGGTACTGACCACGTGACCTTGGCCTTTACCCAATCGACCTTGAAACCCATTATCTACTGACCAAGTGACCTTAGCATTTACCCCATCAACCTTGAAACCTATTGACTGCTGACCGAGTGACCTTTACCTCATCGACCTTGAAACCGATTGGCTACTAAAGAAATATACAACAGTTTTACTGATACGAACGCTATGGGCGCTCATAGAATACATTCATTGGGACCGTAGTGTGTACCTTTAGCGGTCAATGGCACCACTTAAAAAAAACTTACATGAGAGAGCTCCTACGCATGACCTAATGTCTGAAACATCAAATGTTTCAAATATCAATGGCGTAGCGAGGGGGGCTGTGTGAGGACCGCACCGGGTGACACCATTTAGGGGGGGGGGGGGGGTGACACCAAGGCAAAAAATAGTAAAATATATAGAGAAAAATGATAATTCCACTTAATTAAGTGATTCATTCGAGTGTTACAAAGTCTTTTAAGAGCAAATTTGACAAATACCGAAAAGGGTGGGAGGGGGTGCAAATCGAAAGTTTGATGGGGGGGGGGGTACAAATAAAAAATTGAAAGTTTGTCCCCGGGCGCCGGGAGGGGCCTCTGGGGGGGGTGACTTCATTAAGTGCCGCACCCGTGACACCCGACCTCCCTACGCCACTGTCAAATATCCCCGAAATTAATTTATATTCCAAAGACGTATCCCCCACAACTTAATTGATTGTTTCCCCTTCTATTACAAAATGTTACCATCCCTACTGTAATTGATTGTTTCCCTTCTATTCCAGCCTTGGGCAGATTGTCTCATCATCAACAACGCCGCTTTAATCCTAGGCGGTGTCGCCACAATTTTTGTTCCATTTTTTTTCAAACTATCACCTGCTCGCTGTGTACTCGGCTGTATTTGGCTCTGCTATAGGTTTGTTTCTTTAGAAATATTTATAATTTAATTTGATATCAATTTAAAGTAAAAGTTACTGTAAAGAATCTTATTTCGACCTAGAGATCCATTGGGCAGATGAAGTAGAGTTCATTATGTTTCTTGACCTTGGCAATATGAAGGGAAGGTGTGTTCAGCACTTTGCCCAGCCGCCTTTACTTTAACATTAACATTTGTTAGGTAGCCTACCCATCAGAATGGGTGGACTCAGGGACGTTCTATTGACTTGAACCCGGATTCGAACTCGAGACTTTCGGGTTAGCAGCTTAGCGTTCTACCGCTTAGGCCACGCGTCCCCATTTGGTAACAATTTAATCTTCTTAATTTGATAACATTAGCGGTTATATTTTAAGTTGCCAGTTTATTTGTGGAAGATCTTAATCAAGCAGTAATTCTAAAACTAAGGCTTATTTATGAACTCATATGGGCAATACCTTACAGCATTGGTTCGATCAAGAGTAAGTTTCATTTAGATTTATACCCCCTCCCTGCCCCCTTCGCATCGTTGATTGGTGAAAAATTGTAAAACGTGGTAGGACGTTAGATCATGCAACTTTTAACCTGAAAGTCTCGAATCCTGGGCTCGGATCTGTAGACAATCCCAGAGTCCACTCAGTTCTTGTGTCAGGTTTGAGCAAGTAAAGAGGGCTGGGCATAGAACTATCAACATTATCACTTTATTTGCCGCGGTCAAAAAAAGAAGTGAACTCTACTTCAAGTGCTGGATTGACCAGTATGTCTGAAAGACAAACTAATGATACTGTTATATTATGAAGAGTGACCGCCGTTTAAGTACATCGGATGTGGCAGATTAAAGTAAAATTGACTTCATGTCCCCCCCCCCCCCAGCTGTGTTTGTGTCCCTGCGGTCAATCATCATGGTGGAGCTGATGGGCCTGGAGAAACTGACCACAGCTTTTGGCTTTGTCATCATGTGCCAGGGGGATGTCATCTTTCATTGGGTCGCCGCTTGCTGGTCAGTTGAACACATACATGTCATACATATCATACATGTCATACATGTCATACATGTCATAAATGTCATACGGCATACATGTCATACATGTCATATGTCATCAAATCATCAAAACATAAATACCATACATGTCATACATGTCATTTTTTCATAGGGTCACCCCTCGCTGGTCAGTTGAACACATTCATTTTTCATAGGGTCACCCCTCGCTGGTCAGTTTAACACATACATGTCATAAATGTCATACATGTTATAAATATAATAAATGTAATAAATATAATAAATGTCATATATGTCATAAATGTCATACATGTCAATACATGTCATTTTTTATTGGGTCGCCACTCGCTGGTCAGTTTAACACATTCATGTCATAAATGTCATAAGTCATACGTGTCACAAACGTCATATGTCATTGAATCGTCAAAACATAAATGCTACACATTTCATAAATGTCGTACATTTCATACATGTTATACATGCTATACATGGCATATATTTCATAATGTCATCATCTCATGTAATTCATGTCATCCATGTCATATATGTCATATACGACACACATGTCATACATGTTATACATATTATACACGTTATAGACGTCATACATGTCACAACGTCATATACATCATCATGTCATACGATTCATACATATCATACATGCATATGTCATAAATGCATACATATCATAACGTCATATATGTCATACACGTCATTTACTGACTTTAAAATTTTTTTATTTCCTAGGCGCCCTTTCGGATTCTACCGGCAACGACAGCGCAGCTTTTTACATGGCCGGCGTGACCTTGACCCTGAGCGGGCTGATCTGTCTGCCGCTGCGCAGGGTGGCGGTGTGGGAGAAGGACCGGAAGCGGTCAGAGTACACGTCCGTCAACCAATCAGATTCGTCCAACAACAACAACAACAACGGCGGTCTGACGCAGGAGTTCGAGGTCAAGGCTACCGGAAACGCGACAGAGTATACCTCGGTGACGTGATTTTGGGGTCACGATAATCTCGAACCAAGTTGTGGAACAAAATCTTTCACCAGAGGCGTAGCGACCCTTCCCGATGCCAGGGGACAAACTTTCAATTTGCACCCCCACCCCCTGAAACTTTTGATTTGTACCACCCTCAAACTTTCGATTTGTACTCTCCCCCTTCGAAATTTCGATTAGCACTCCCCCCCCCCCCCCCCTCAAACTTTCTATTTGCATCTCCCCCTCAAATTATTTATATTGCAAAAATGCAGCTACAATGACATTTTAATTTGTTTTTCCAACCCATTTTGGCACCCCCTACGGTCGGCGCCTGGGGACATATGTTACCCCTCCGCCCCCCCCCTCGCTACGCCTCTGTCTTTAACCATCTGTTGATTGGATTCACGTCAATCAGCACCATCGAATTTTTAGACCGACTGTTCTTAGAAGTTCAAGACAATACTGAAGAAATACCTAAGGTGTTCTCAAATTGTTTTACTGATAGAGTGTTCCGATGTGTCTATATAGGAACACTGATTCAAGTCATAGGGTATCATGTCACATGCATGGGAACCACTGTTGTAGACAATCTTAATAAAGAATTTGTAATAATCCCAATTTTACTTTTTATGATGATTTATTTTTTAAAATAATTTTTTTTCTCAAAATATTAACATTACAAATAATGATGAAATATTTACAATTGAAAAAAATATCACTTTATCATTTCAATATGAAATTTACTTTTAAATACTTATTATTAAAATGTACTCTATGTGTAAACATATACAGTTTTTTTTTAAATTCATTGTCATTGCACGTACCTACTTTATGCTATATTAATTTAATTTGGCTAAGATCGATAACTCTGCAAAGGCGTTTTCGAAAAGTAAATGTTGGGTTATCAGTTATTAATACTCCTGCTGTTCATTTTAAATTTCTAAAAATAGTTAGGCGTCTTTTCTTCACTAATGAACTATATTTATTACATACTTTTGATACTGATAAAAGAACACTATGAAACTTTTTTTTTTTAAATAAGGAAGGGACTATTTAATTTGAAACAATTTTATTCCAACTGGTACACAAATCGTGTTTGGTTGTCCTGTGGTATGTAATCTCCCATTTTGCCTTCGTTGTCCATTAGGACACGGCCTTTGCCATCTTCCACAAAATACAACTTACGTTCAATACCACCTGGGTAGATTTTTTTCTTCACCTGCGTACAAACAAAATTCAACCCAGTCATATATATGTGTATGTAAATATGTATTTTCTTCTTCTTCATTTTAGTGCTGAAACACAATTAAGTATACGTGTCAACTGGTTATGCGTCATTGAGGCCGTTGACTCCGATTTCAGCCGATTTCCATAGCCTTTGTTTGACTTTGGAGTTGTCTCTCATAGGATTTTGGAGTTGTCTCTTCTAGAAGAGTGGCTGTCCCCAGCTAACGAGCCTCATCTGCCCGAGGGTTCGAACTCGAGACTTTTCGGTTTACCATCAATGAGCTTTAACGACTCAAGTATGTTCAGGGGGGGGGGGCATTTAAGATTCGTCGTCGGTGTTTTTAATTAAATTAAATATTCTTGCAATGTCTTTGTTCAATGGGACGGGTAGGCTAGTATATATATATATATATATATATATATATATATATATATATATATATATATATATATATATATATATATATATATATATATATATATATATATATATATATATATTAACTTCCTATAATTCGTACCTTAAAATTATACTTTATTTGTTTTGGTTCTTACCTCTAAGACTGAATCAGTTAGATCGATGAGTTCATGTCTTGTTTTTCCATCGGGCAAATTGAATTGTGCACTTACTCGTGCGGGAGTTTCTTCAGCCTCTGTAGATTATTACATTTAAACATAGACTTCATTTAGTAGCTTAGGTAGTTAGAGATCGATGTAATTTTCTGTCTTGTTCCCTTTCAAACCTTACGGTCACAGAAGCAAGAGAAGCAGAGTTCACCTGTTGCTGCGACTATATGAAGATATAGTGTGGTCAGCACTATGCTCAGCCGCCCTTACTTCCCCTAACGTGAGTTAGGTATCCATTAGAGCTGGGTTGACTCAGGGTTGTTTACAGGCTCGGATCCGGATTCGAACTCGAGATTTTATGGTTATCAGCCGTATTCTCTTCCATTCGACTGTGCCGTCCTAATTTTCCCTCTGCTTTGCTTTGTTAAAATTTGATTTTAAAAGCCATTCTCCCATGTTTACATACGAAAAATACTTCATTTAAAATATATTTTCAAGGCATATCGGAAATGCCTTTAGATGAAACAAAATATCTTTACCAGAATAAAGATTAAAATTCATATCTAAAAAAAAATGATATCATTTTTTAAACATTTATAAATTTTTATTTCTATAACACTTCAGATGAAACATAATTAGGTATAAAATTAAGTTAAATAATTAATTTGACCTAATTTACCTTTAATTATACCTTTGTGACAGAAACTCATTGTTGTAAATTATATTTATAGGCGTGTGTCCAAATGGACAGCTATAAAAAAAAACCAGTGATATACAACGTTTAGAGTCATAAGTTGATAAATGCAGAGTGTGTTGGGGAGTGTGTGGGTGTGTGGTGGATTGGTGCAGAGGTAGATAAGTCATACGTTGATAGATGCATTGTGGGGGGTGTGTGAGAGTGTGTGGGGGGAGTGGTGTGGGGGGATTGGTGCAAAGGTAGATAAGTCATACGTTGATAGATGCATTGTGGGGGTGTGTGAGAGTGTGTGGGGGAGTGGTGTGGGGGGGGGATTGGTGCAAAGGTAGATAAGTCATACGGTGATAGATGCATTGTGGGGGTGTGTGAGAGTGTGTGGCGTGTGTGAGAGTGTGTGGGGGTGTGTGGGCAGAGGCGTATGCAGGTTTTCAGTGTAGGGGGAGCGAAAAAAGCAAAAAAGGCGCCTAATTTTTAATATATATACATATATATATATATATATATATATATATATATATATATATATATATATATATCTAATATATAAAGCTCAGTTCTGTATGTACAAATTCATGTGTTTGTCGTTGACATACTTCTATGGATTTAAGTTTTAGACTATTTACCGTGCTCACAGTCTAAATTTATGAGTTAAAAAATTACTGTTGAAAGTGTTGGGAAATAATTTTCATTTTTCAAACTGATAGTAATAATTGTCGGCATGTTCATTAAACACAAGTTTTAAAAAAAAATATCATCTTTTACAAAAATTCTAATTATGTCTTTATTTAGTTCTATAGCACTTACTTCCCTTTGATAAATTAGGCAAAACACAATTACTTCCCTTTATAAAACCATTGCATTAGTATTAGTTGAAAAGAATTTACTTTTTAATTACTTTGTTTCGTTGTTGGGAAAAAAATAATTACATAATTAGCGGGGAGTGCTCAAGTGCAAATGTTGTAGGTATTTTACGGATAAGCTTGGAGTATTATAATTGTTCATTAAATTGAAACAGGCGCGTTTGTTTGAGTGAGTGCAAAAGACTATGAATAAGTTGGGGTACTATTAAGCTAAAACAGGTGATTCCGCCCCGGGCGTTTATGTTCGCGTTAGTGTTTTCTTTGTGTTTAGGTGGGTTTGCGTTAGTGGTTTCGTTTTGATTTGGTTCGTTTTTGTTCTTTTTTTTTTTCGTTTTTGTTTGTGTTTGGGTTTGTATTTGTGTTTTTGGTTGGTTTTGCGTTTGGCTTTGGTTTGTTTTCGTTTGCTTTTTCGTTGTTTTTTTTTGTGTTGGTATTGGTGTTTGTGGTTGGGTTTGTTGTTAGGTTTTTGTTTTCGTTTGCTTTTTTGTTTGTTTTTTCTTTGTGTTTGTATTGGTGTTTGTGGTTGTGGTTGGGTTTGTTGTTAGGTTTTTGTTTTCGTTTGTATTTGTAATTGTGTTAGCGTTATGTTGTCGTTTTGTTGTTTTGGTTTTGGTTGGTTGTGGTTCGGGTGGGCAATGCCGGGTTTAGAATGATTGCTAAACACACAGGTAATGGTCCTTAACAGAAAGGTTTTTCACAGAAGCCAGAGCAGGGCCTGGCCGGGACGGCTAGTAAATATATACATTAGCTGTATGTTGTTGCTTCGCTATGATGTAAAATAAATTGAAAGTAGCACTCTGAAGAAATAAAAAAACATACACATTGTAGGCCGAGAAAACAAAAAATGTAGGCTGACAAAACAAAAAAAATGTATCACTCTAAACAAAAAACAAATATACACACACTGCAACCAAAAACAATGAACGCAACATAATCTGTTTTGTAATCCTTGTAAAAAAAATTACATAATAATTCCTGGGACATTAATTAAGACTAGCGAAAAGGGGAAACAATCACTATTTTAATATAAATATGTATATGTCTATACATTAAATTATGAATATCAAAACAACTTTATAATTACTTAATAATCTAATAAAGTAGCTTAACGCTATTCGGTTTTACAAAAATATTTTGTCTAAAATCAAAATTAAATATATTGTCATTATAAATGCTAAAATATTTACAGTATAATGAAAGTGTTTTAAATCAGAGTTGGTATAAAACCCAGCTTTTCAATTCACAAGTATAAAATTCTGATAAATAGCCTACAGATAACCAATATATAGGTCTTGCATTTCAGATCATACATGGTAAAGTTATCAACTGACTTTTTGTGTTCTTTAAAGATCATTTTTACTTTCTCGTATATACGAAGTATAGAGAAAGTCTTGTAATCGTGCAAAAAAAAAAAATCGAGATTTTTACAAATCTCGACGTTTTACACCTCACTGATACGGAAAAACATAATTTTGCAATCTTGTCCGTATGTCTGTGTGTCTGTCTGTCTGTGTGTCTGTCTGTCTGTCCGTGTGTAAACACGATAACTTGAGTACCGTTACAGCTAGGTTGATGAAATTTCATATATAAGTATTCCTACTTTGAATTTTTCAAAAGCCTATAACTTGAGTACTATTTCAGATAGATAAATGAAATTTCACATGTAAGTAAAAGATCTACTTCTCTACCTTCTGTTAAATTTTGAGTAATTTCCGTTGACCGGAAGTAGTAATTTACGCTACTTCCGATTTCTCAAAAAACTAATGTAAATTTTAAAAGTACTAATAATATTGCGCACTATTATGCGCTTTTTTATTTGGCGTTCACTTGGTGTGCAATTAATTTGTCTACGAGATTTTATTCTATTTTTAAAACTTTTAGTATTTAAAATTGATTAAAAATCATGTCTATAGCTCGAGTTCCCATCCCCTGTTATGTTATATAAGAATATTCGAGAAAGTTTAGGGGAGATCACTCCCGGTTTATTTTAACATAATGATAAGGTATGAGTTAGATCACTGTATTGCTCACACACAGTTTTACTGGTAATTGCAAAAACAATGTTCACAGAGGTTTACGTTTCAAAAGCTATGATCTGGCGACATGGTACTTTGGTACATCATTACGCGTTTTTCCAAATGTACTTAACAGATCAGTTCGGGGTGGGTTGGGGGGGGGGGGGGGGGAGGGTTCAACTACATTCACCACTGTCCGGTCACTTTAG
>NW_026733965.1:0-12500 GCF_028476545.2 Physella acuta | reverse complement strand
TTTTTCCTTCCAGATAGAGTAGATATCTCAAACAATAAAAGAGAATCTTTATTTTACTAAAATGTTTACAATTTGCAAATTAAAATGTATTTTTAGTTAACCATTGTATTAATAGTTTTACATTAAAATGTCTTTTAGCAAGCATTATAAAAATTAACAGCCAAAATGTTAAAATTTTTAATTTGTAGCCTATGTTATTTTTATAAACCAGCTAACCAGTGTTTCTTCCAGACATTTTTCTCCGGGGGGGGGGGGGGGGCACTTGAAATCTTCGGGGGGGGGGGGGGCGGTAAACTTTCTTCGGGGGGCGGACACTGTTAAAAGTATATATTTTCTATATAAATGATATAAATTTCATTTCGTTCGGGGGGGGGGGGGGGGCGGTAAAAAAATTTCGGGGGGGGGGGGGCTTGGCCCCCCCCGAAGAGATGCCTGGAAGAAACTCTGCAGCTAACATTCTATGTATTGCTTAAAATACATTTGACTTTAAATAATCTGTTAAAATCTGGGTGCTTTTAATATGTCATAGTGAATAAAGGAACCACAATTTCAAAACGTATAATATAAATATATTGCTTGCGTCATCTCACACACTAAATACAAGCAAAGCTAATATGGTTCTGTCAGACTTATTTTAAGCAGGAAATCCTCACACTCGCTCTTATAGGGCTTGTAAGCAGTGGCGTCGCTAGGTCGGGTGTCACCCGATGCGGCACTTCGTGGTGTCACCCCCCCCCCCCACCCAAGATAAAAAGTTATAACAGAAATGAATAAAGTACCAATAGGCCCAGGCTATTAATAATATTATATTACTATTGTATCTACGTTTAGAACAGCGTGTTATGAATTCAAATATTTAAAAACGTGTTGTACACTTCTTAAAAATTCATAATTGAACGTAGGCTACATTTTTCTTTAAGCCTAGGCTAATTCTTGTTGTCTATTATTTTAAATAATTTACGATTTTTATATAAAGTAGCAATAGCAACATTTCTATATAATTATTTTTACAAGCTTTATAAAAACATTGAGATTTTTTTTTTTTTGTTTTTAAAAGAACTTGCTGTCTAGTACGAAAACGAGAAGCCCTATTGCTTTAAGTAATTTATAGCTAAACTGTGTAGAGAAGAAATTGCACATCTATAAGAAACTATCAAAGTATTAGCTTTGTCACCAAGTAGAAATTCTGATACGATTTGAAATTTTATAGATTCGGAATTTTACAGCTTTTGATTCAATAAAATAGTAACATAATAAAACTTTCCAGTTGCTTTTTATTTGAGAACAAAAAAGTGAGATTATATTATAAGCAAAATACTAACACCACACTTGATAAGTTGGTTTCTATATTTTAGGCAATGCTGTCGATGTTCTTAAATAATTTTTAGAATAATTTATGGCTGTTCTTCATTACCGTATATTGTGTTCATATGTGTTAGCAATACCACTGTAACTTTTAAGATTAAATCTAATTTAAGGTCACTGACTTACCCTACTAATTGTTTTCAATTAATCACTATAGTGTATTCGTATTTTCATATTTTGAAGCAATATCACTATATCTTATTAACATTAACTCTCAAACTTAAAAGCCGCTGATTATTTTCACCTGTCGTTGTTTTTATCTAAAGCAATGTTACAGTGATATCAATGAATGGTAACAATATCTGGAAATAATATCTTCACACATAATATAAGCAAAACATCATATATTGTACATTTGCATTTTTTTTTAAATTAATTAAAAAAATTCGTAAACAAAAATGAACCAGTGGTTTTAATTATTTTACTCTTCATCTTATGTTAACCTTTCCAGAAAACTAAAGCATTAGAATACGTTATATGTTGTGTTCATAAGATGTGAATATACACCTAAAATGTACCGAATCAATCTATTTTTTTACTTTGTAGGCCTAAAAAGTTTTGGTTCTTATTCTTACCACAATTTATTATCAAATTTAATTAATAATTTAAAAGATTTTACCCTCTCATGTATAAATACATTCAAGAGAAGCATCGTTGAAAATAAAACTTGCATAAATACAGACCACCTCTTGTGTATAATGATTTCCCCGTAACACGCACATTACAAATATATATATATATATATATATATATATATATATATATATATATATATATATATATATATATATATATATATATATATATATATATATATATATAAAATATGGAAAGTTCTGCACTGACAAGTTTATTTAGAAGTCTCCACAGGACTTTCCCTGGCAGTAAACTTGAACTTGACCTCTGAGACTGATACCACGCCTCTCATGTAGCTGGAGATTCTCCAGTTCTCAGCCATTTGTATGTACTCAGCATTGATGGTTTGGATCCACATATCTACCATAAGGTGAGGAAGTGGTTCGCCGTACTCGCGACATAGACGTGGTTTTTCCTGAAATAGCGAGTAGGCCTACCGTTGTATGTTTTGTACGCTTCATTATTGTTACATTTTATGCAGAGATTTAGTGAAAGATCGACGTTATTTAAAGAGCATGGGTTAGGGGAATGTTTGAATGTTTCGATACCCTGGGGGGGGGGGGGGCTAGAACAAGATTGGAACCTCTCTCTCCCATGGATCCCCAAAACGAATATTGCTTCACAATTACTTACATATATTGTATGTGGCTTCATCATCATCTTGGAGCAGATGAAGTGAAGTTTATCTGTTTAAGAGACCTCGGTATATGAAGGGATAGTGTGGTCAGCTCTATGCCCAGCTGCCTTTACTTTCCCTAACGTGGGGTAGGTACCCATCAGAGCTGGGTGGACTCAAGGACATTACCGCTAGGCCAAACCGTTTACGTGGTTTTTAACTGATATTAAATACGCTTTTACTGATATCGATTGAAGTGTGTTTTTATAATTGCGAGTGATTTTTCAACCTTTCGCTTGAAATAGTGTATTAGGCGGTCACATCCCCAAGACTTACAACACGAACTTCCATTTCTGTGTGAACATCAGCAAAAACAGTAGTGCCGTCTGTTAGAGTCAGATTTGGAAGACTGACTTCACCCTCACCGTCCTCATCTTGATTCCATCGACCTGGTACATTTCCACCAAATTCCCTTCGACGTACGATACGCACACCTGCTGTATCTACGTTTACTTGGTCGTTGTTAGAGCGGTTGTTATCAGGGCTAACATCAATTAGGGCTTCTGTAAAACAAAGCTTCAAAGTAATGTATAAATTATGCACATAAACAGGTACACGCACGCACGTATACATATACGTACACATACGTGAATACTTGTACATGTACGTATAACCTACGTGTAAATTAGCCAATGTGAACGTGTACGCGAAAGTACTATAACTATGTGTGACATGATAGAGTAGAGGAAACTAAAAAATTATTAGATCACAGACTTATGGTAGTTATTTCGTTATTTCGCATTTAAATAAACCGGGAGGGATCTCCCCAAAACTTTCTCGAATATTTTTATATAAAATAACAGGGGATGGGAACTCGGACTATAGACATAATTTTTAATCCATTTTAAATACTTAAAGTTTTAAAAATAGAATAAAATCTCGTAGACAAAAGAATTGCACACCAAGTGAACGTAAAATAAAAAAGTGCATAATAGTGCGCAATATTATTAGTACTTTATCAATTTACATGCGTTTTTTGAGAAATCGGAAGTAGCGTAAATTACTACTTCCGGTCAACGAAAATTACTCAAAATTTAATAGAAGGTAGAGAATTAGATCTTTTACTTACATGTGAAATTTCATTTATCTATCTGAAATAGTACTCAAAATATAGGCTTTTAAAAAATTCAAAGTAGAAAAAGTACCACTTCCGGTTATCGGAAATCGCTCAAAAGATGATACGGATCTACGATTTTGATAAAATACTTATATATGAAATTTCATCAACCTAGCTGTAACGGTACTCAAGCTATCGTGTTTACACACACACACACAGACACACAGACAGACAGACACACAGACATACGGACAAGATTGCAAAATTATGTTTTTCCGTATCAGTGAGATGTAAAACGTCGAGATTTGTAAAAATCTAGATTTTTTTTTTTTGCACGATTACAAGACTTTCTCTATACTTCGTATATACGAGAAAGTAATAAATATCGCTTGTTTTAATCATTTATATCACTCTAATAGGCATACTGCCTAGCTTCGCTTAGGTTTTCAAAAACATTTTAGAATTTGAATATTAATTAATTAGAGATTGGCTGGGGTTTTTTAAAAATACGTTTATTTTTAATTATAAAACAAATACAATAACATCAACGCCATTTTGATAAATTACAAAGATTAAACAGAAAAAAAGTGGCATTTCAAACATTTGTGTACATCTTATGTACACTTTTGCAAAGTAATTACAAAGATTTTATAGAAATCAACCGAAGTAATCAAAGAAAAACAATATTAGTAGTGTGGTTAATTCACATACAGGTATAAATAAACTAAACAGGGTTAATACAATTTTAAAAAAACCTTGAAACCTAGCGAAATAAACCGGGAGTGATCTCACCTAAACTTTCTCGAATATTCGTATAAAAAACAACAGGGGATGGGAACTCGGACTATAGACATGATTTTTAATCCATTTTAAATACTTAAAGTTTTAAAAATTGAATAAAATCTCGTAGACAAAAGAATTGCACACCAAGTGAACGCCAAATAAAAAAGTATATAATAGTGCGCAATATTATTAGTACTTTAAAAATTTACATTAGTTTTTTGAGAAATCGGAAGTAGCGTAAATTACTACTTCCGGTCAACGGAAATTACTCAAAATTTAACAGAAGTTAGAAAATTAGATCTTTTACTTACATGTGAAATTTCACTTATCTATCTGAAATTGTAATCAAGTTATAGGCTTTTGAAAAATTCAAAGTAGAAAAAGTACCAATTCCGGTTATCGGAAATCGCTCAAAAGATGATACGGATCTACGATTTTGATAAAATACTTATATATGAAATTTCATCAACCTAGCTGTAACGGTACTCAAGTAATCGTGTTTATATAAATGCCTATATATAGGCATTGATATATACTTGTAATAACTGTACCTAAATATTTGAACATTTTATATAATCGTTTTCATATTTAGCGCACCCAGATATAAATACCATTGACTGATATGTAATTTTTTTTTAACAAAAAAAAAGTATCTGAAAAACCAAATTAAACCAGCCAAAATTGAAGTGATTTTTTTTAGATAAACCTAAACTTATCGTCATCCTTGCTAGAGGATACATTGTGAAATAAATAGTCATTAATGTCATGATTTACACAGGTTTGTAGTCCAGCTTGCTCTCCAGTTTCTTATTGTCTGCCACTTTCCGCACAACAGTTGGAGAGACTAGCCCAGGCCAGAGACGCATGGAAAGCTCTTGTTAGCGGCCTATGTTCCAGAAGGGACCACAGGCAAACCTAACCTAACCTTACTTTCCTCACAGCTTTCATTAAATCCTCTTCTATAACGTAGTCGCGTTCTGCTCTAATTGCAAGCATTCCTGCTTCTGTACAGACATTACGCTGATCTGCCCCATTGAAAATTTAAAAAATAGTCATCGTTTTTCACCAAATTAACAATATTTATATTGGGAATTCTGACCGGTCAATTGTTAGGCCCTTCCGGAATTTTCCGGAAGATAAACCCCATTGTATAGTGACCCCCGCCAGAATTTCTTCCTAATAAAGTAAAACTATCCAGATCTGAAAATATATTCAAAACTAAACTAAAACAAAATTTATTTAATGACCTCCTTAACTGACTCACTGCAACATTTCTCATTCATCTATTATATTCGCATTCTATCTCATTTTTCATTATAACTATGTAATATTATTTCTTTATTCCAAATCTTTGAATGCTATTTTACTGCTATGTGTTTACTACTCCGTTTTTACTTTCTCGTATATACGAAGTATAGAGAAAGTCTTGTAATCGTGCAAAAACAAAATCCAGATTTTTACAAATCTCGACGTTTTACATCTCACTGATACGGAAAAAAATAATTTTGCAATCTTGTCCGTATGTCTGTGTGTGTGTCTGTCTGTCTGTCTGTCTGCCTGTCTGTCTGTCCGTGTGTAAACACGATAACTTGAGTACCGTTACAGCTAGGTTGATGAAATTTCATATATAAGTATTTTATCAAAATCGTAGATCCGTATCAACTTTTGAGCGATTTCCGATAACCGGAAGTGGTACTTTTTCTACTTTGAATTTTTCAAAAGCCTGTAACTTGAGTACTATTTCAGATAGATAAATGCAATTTCACATGTAAGTAAAAGATCTAATTCTCTACCTTCTGTCAAATTTTGAGTAATTTCCGTAATTTACGCTACTTCCGATTTCTCAAAAAAACTAATGAAAATTTTTTAAAGTACTAACAATATTGCGCACTATTATGCACTTTTTTATTTGGCGTTCACTTAGTGTGCATTTTTTTGTCTACGAGATTTTATTCTATTTTTAAAACTTTAAGTATTTAAAATGGATTAAAAATCATGTCTATAGCCCGAGTTCCCATCCCCTGTTATTTTATATAAGAATATTCGAGAAAGTATTGCTGAGATCACTCCCGGTTTATTTTTAATTACAATGCTTTTATTATGTTGGTTTTTGTTTTAATTAATTTTTTTTTAAACGACCAATGTGAAAAAGGCCCCCGTGCCTACTGTTGTTGCCGTTATTAAATAAATAATGACATGGAACTATAAAAAAGTAAATATTTAATAGTTTAAAAAAATGCATAGGATTAAAAAAAAATTAAAATGTTAATAAATATTGAACATAAGTTTTTCGTACCATAAGGTGCGCTCTGCCATGCCATTTGTTTAGGTCAACAGAAAGTAAAACAATTATTACAACACGGTGCTCCCTTGTTGACTTTTAACTGAAATTAAGAAATAATTTTTAAAAACAATTAATTATAATATTTTATTAGTTAGCCACCAATACTGAATTAGAATTATTTCTAACAAAATTCAATTTGTTTTTATCTTTTTATCTGTAATAATAAATCATTTCAATTCTCCTGTCCCCAAAAATTTTTCAAACAAATCGTAAGCTCACAAACTGCAACGGATAGATATGCGATTGAACGAATAGGGCTAATGACTATTCAGAATCAGTTTTAACCTTTTTTTATTGCTGTGTATTAATCTATTATTCCGCTACACATATAGTCCAACGATATTCTTGAAGCCAACTTTTCGGAAAAACGACAACCAGGAAGCTTATGTTTTTCCATGAAAGTGTTCGTAAAAATCCAAAACTATTTGGGGGGGGGGGGGGGGGGGGAGAGAGAAGCGGATTTCATATTCTTTGAGGAAATGTAGTACAAGTAGTAATATGAAGCTTGTTTGTAGAAACGTTATACAGCATTGAATTATTTTTTACAAATATTAATTTATTTTTATATTAAAAAGCTTAATTTGTTGTTGTTTTTTTACATCACTATGTACTGAGCATCTAATCTAACGGTGTCAAACGCCCAGTTCACGCGCACTAAATTCGAGTGAGTGAGGTACCCATTGGAGCTGAGTAGACTAACGGAATCGAGTTTTGGATTTGAAAACAAGACTTTCGACTTAGCAGGCGTGCGTTCTTAAATCAAGTCACACTATCTAATAAATATTAAATGTAACAATACACAATACACACACATTATATATATATATATATATATATATATATATATATATATATAAATATATATATATATATATATATATATATATATATATGTATATATATATATATATATATATATATATATATATATATATATATATATATATATACTAGCGTACCCGACCCCCGCGCGTTGCCGCGGGGATAGAATAAAGTTTGACGAAGCATATTAGAAGGATTTCACCAACGCGTTACCAATTATATGTTCTTAGACGCGTGACCTCCTTTTCTAAAAATGAGTTATTTAAATGTAAACAAAGTCTGCGATTGGATCATAAATATCAGGACACGGGTTTACCTACACTACCGCATGAAAACCTTGAGTGTACATTAATCACTCACCGAAATAATATGGTAGAACACACTTCGGTGACCGCCCTTGTGTCAGAGACGTAGAGGGGCGCTCTCAGCCGCCCCCACCCCCCGATTACACTACCGCATAGGCGCGGCGTACGACCCCTGGCTCCTTAAAAGTAATAGACGCCATCGTGCCAAATAGCAGCCTGTTAATAATGATGCAGATTTCATCATTCGCTAAAGTGCCACAAATGAACAGGCTTTTTTTCTTTAACACGTAAAAAAGTATTTGACATGTTTTAAACATCAGTGTGACTGATGCAATATGCTAGCTTTACTAATGGTCTATTATTAGATGCTCGATCTCAATTTCTGACGGGATTGTCTAATAGTAGATGCTTATTGCATCATTCGCAAAGTGACGAAACACTAAAATAGGCTCCTCATATTCAAAAAGTTATTTTGTCTTCATTGGCAAGGTGACGAAACTGTACAAAAGGATTTCCTCGCGTTACAAAGTTATTTTTAGAAGCCTGTTGTAGTTTTACCGCTGAATATAGTAGTACCCCTTACTCGCTATGCAGCACGCTCGATTAACGGGTGCCAAGTGCCAACATAGTCGCTCTAAAACTCTGGGCGCTAAACCGTGTATTGACGAAAGTTGTACCCTATATGGGCCGCCCATAAGAAACTTTAGTTTTCTTTTTTGCAGAAATATTCTCGGGAGTATTCTCATCTACTTCCTAAAGTTTCATGGCACTCGGATGAACCGCATCCGAGTTTTATTTTTTATATACCGTGTATAGAGAAAAAAAATTGCTCCCCCTGGGGGCGCCGCCCTTGCAATATTAAACAATATTTTTTAATGATTTAATCATCTCCCCAAAGTTTCATGGTACACTGATGAACGATGTGAAACCGAAATAGACTTTTATTTTTATAAACCGTATATAGAGAAAAATTGCAGCCTCCCGTGGAGCCGCCCTTGCAAAATTAAAAAAGGATTTTTTTTTACAGAACCCTTAGATGAAATGTTCTAATCAACTCCCCCAAAGTCTCATGGCTTTCAGATAACAGTGTCACACCAAAATCGACTATTTTTAAAATATACCGTATATAGAGAAAAATCGCACCCTCTCGTGGCGCCGTCCTTGCGAAATTAAAAATGATTTTTTACAGAACCCTTCCCTAGAGTTTTATGATGAACTCCCCAAAGTTTCATGCCTATCGGATGAACAGTGTCACTGCAATTCACTTTTATTATTTTATATACCATATATAGAGAAAAATCGGACCCTCCCGTGGCGCCGCCCTTGCGAAATTAAAAATGATTTTTTTACAGAACCTTTCCCTAGCGTGGTATAATGAACTCCCCAAAGTTTCATGCCTATCGGATGAACGGTGTCACTGCAATTCACTTTTATTATTTTTATATACCGTATACAGAGAAAAATCGGACCCTCCCGTGGCGCCGCCCTTGCGAAATTAAAAAAATTTTTTTTTACAGAACCCTTCCCTATAGTGGTATAATGAACTCCCCAAAGTCTCATGGCTATCGGATGAACGATGCCAAACAAAAATCGACTTTTATTTTTAGATACGGTATATAGAGAAAAACAAATCGCGCCCTCCCGTGGCGCCACCCTTGCGAAATTAAAATTTTTTTTTTTTACAGAACCCTTCCCTAGAGTGGTATAATGAACTCCCCAAAGTCTCATGGCTATCGGATGAACGATGCCAAACAAAAATCGACTTTTATTTTTAGATACGGTATATAGAGAAAAACAAATCGCGCCCTGCCGGGGCGCCACCCTTGCGAATTTAAAATATTTTTTTTCGCAGAATCCTCCCCAGGAATATTCTCAACAACTTCCCAAAGTTTGACGGCGATGTGATGAGAGGTGTAATAATGCATAAAGGACAGACACACACACACACACACAGAGAGACATACATTGCTTTTTATATATATAGATAGATATATATATATATATATTTATACGTTTTTCATATTTGTAATCTGTATATAATTTGTATAAACTAAACATCCTTGCCCACAGCGTATTTTTTATCAAAACATTTAAAGTTAAATGTCAGATTTTGACATCAGAATTGACCATATTAAACATAATAACATCTAAACTCTCTACTGCCATCGTTAATCAGCAATCTAAAAATATAATAACAAATCTAAATGTATAAATGTATAGAAACTTTTAATAATTAGAAAATAAGTAAAATAAAACATACGTTGAAGTCTGTCGCTTGCGTTAATAGCAAGTAACAGCGGCCGCTGCTCTTACTATGTTTAACAACAATTACTCAAGTGAAAAATTTGTATCTCTACCAGGCTAACGAGATCTCAAATTTTAAGCGAGAGAGACCGAGACTTACAAGCACTATTAAAGAACAACTAACTTGAGATGTGCATTGTGCTATTCAGTACGCTATGGTGCGTGTTCGTTCAATGACTGAACAGGATACACACCTTTCATTAGCTCTTCCTGTTTATACATATCCGCAATATAACAAATTGGATTTTTCCCGAGAAAATGCTGTTCTAAAATAGCAATGCTGTCAGCATTTAAAAAACCCAATAAAATCGAAAAGGAAGTAGTACAAACTTCTGCGAAAAAGGCGGGGGGGGGGGGGGGGAGAAAAGAAAAAAAAAACATTATTTTCTTATTTTCAGTGCATTTAAAAACCTGTCGCTATACTATAAGGTTTTTATATTTGATTTATTAAATAAATAATTTTATTATTATTAAATTAAATAATTTTACTAAACTATTAACACAACTAAAAATGTTTAAATATTTCCAATTGAAAAAAGAAAAAATTAACGTATCAGTTTCTCATTTCAATATGAAATTTTTACAGTTTACCACTTATGATTTACTCTATGCGTAAAAACATATAGAAACTTATTTATCAAATTCACGGTCAACACACGTACCTAATTTATTCTTTGCTAAGATCTGTAACTCTGATAAAACGTTTTCGAAAAGTAAATGTTGGGTTATCGGTTATTGTTTATTTTTTATTCTTTTAAATCTAAAAATAGTTAAGTGTCTTTTTCTTCTCTCAACTGAAGTATATTTATTAAAAACATTAGAAACTGATAAAATAACACTATAAAAGGAATGATTTTTTAAATAATGAAGGAACCAGTGTGTTTTAAACAATTTTATTCCAACTGGTACACAAATCGTGTGTGATTGTTCTGTGGTATGTAATCTCCCATTTTTCCGTCGTTGTCCATGAGGACACGGCCTTTGCCATCCTTAACGAAACACAACTTACGTTCTATACCACCTGGGTAGATTTTTTTCTTCACCTGTATAAAAAAAAAAAAAACTCAGTCCAGTATTTTATTAGGTCTAGGTAAAGACCGAATTTCCAAGGGAGGCTATTTGAAAATCTTGTTCCACGTGAAATTACATTTTCTTGCAATGTCTATGTACAATTACATATAAGAAAATATAAGTTTTAGCAAACTTATATATATATATATATATATATATATATATATATATATATATATATATATATATATATTCTTAACCTACCGCACCTTAAAATTCAATGATACTTTATTAGTTTTTATATTTACCTCTCCAACGGAGCACGTAAATTGGCTCTTCTTAACACATAATTGGTTTCTTTCGGAAAATTGGATAATGAGTCTTACTCTCTGTCAGTTAAGAAACTGTAGAGGCAGTCTACCCAACTCTTGTCTTCTCCAGGAGGTAAAGGTTTCAATTCTTGGATTGAAGCAGAGGTGGTTTTTGTTGTTGCTGGATTTGTTTCGTGTTTGTTGGAGTTGTTGCAGTTGTAATGATTAAAACTATGAAATACTTAAATATAAATAGAGGAAAAAAATTGAAATGTTTTACTTTAAATTAAGAAAATGGGCACATTTCCCATCCATGTTTTAATATTTTAAATGAGACGTTTTGTATTATGCTACACACACAAAATTTGTAAAATGAAAATAAATAACAGAGAAAGTTTATAAAATAAAGAAGCTGATCCAGGAATCACTTGAGATTTATTACTAAATTTAGACATTTTAAAATTACAATTTAATGACTAATTGTCTATCTAATTAGGATTTTAAAAAATTTATATTCGTCCATTATCATTGAAGAAGAATGTAGCCTACTTGGAAAAATTGAATGAAATCGCTTCATTAGAAGTGGGTCAATATTGAATTACACAATTTGCCACAAACCCACAAAAAAGCAAATAGACTAAGTAAATAAAATCGTTCAAATATAAGAACTCCAACTTCACCTGAAGAATCGAACCCATGCATAGTTATTCATAAAATGATGTAGCAACTAATTAACAAGTAGTATATCCAAACAAACATTTAAAATGACCTAAATACAGATTTCTTAAATTTAAAGTAATTTTGGACGGAAATATTATAAAAAATTTAAATTACCACTCATTATATAACAAATAAAATACATAAAATGTATGGAGAAAAAAAATAT
>NW_026733964.1:0-33317 GCF_028476545.2 Physella acuta | reverse complement strand
GTGACTGCCCAGGTTCCGCCCTTTAGATTAAGTAAATCATTGTTCGTATTAATGCTTCGTGTATCCCGTGCGACCGACACCCCCCGCACCTCGCCCCCCCCCCCCCACCCACACACACGCAGGAAAGAATACAGCATTGAAAAGGTTACGCGAATTTAACAATTCACCCAGTCGGTCCTGGAATGTAAAAATATTTTTATAGACTCTTTCATCCTATTGTTCTGGCCAATTTAAAAATGAATTTGGCTTGTTTTATAACACTTGCTAAATCTGGTTACAACGAATTAGATATTACTTGCTGACCCTGATGAAAAATAAATTGTCCCTTTTAAAATATGTATTACTTGCTAATCCTGGTTAGTGTGTCTTTCAGATAACCATACTCGATTTTAGCTTGCATAGTGCCCAGTGTTTCTTCAGACTTTTTTCTCCGGTGGGGCACTTGAAATATTCGGGAAGGGGGCGGTAGACTTTCTTCGGGGGGGGGGGGGGGGGGGGAGAGCGGGACACTGTTAAAAGTATATATTTTATATATAAATATAAATTCGTTCGGGGGGGGGGGGGGGGGGGGAGGGCGGTAGACTTTTTTCGAAGAGATGCCTGGAAGAAACTCTGATTTTTTTCGGGGGACCCATCGGTCATTATACCGTAACAGCATTTTAATTTTACCGTACCTATAAATAGTTATTCGGTACCTCGTAATTTTCGGAGAGGGTGTAGGGGGCGAGAGTGGTCTTGTCAGCGTCCGATTCTATTAATAATCATTGCAATGGTTACAAATATAAGAGGGAAATTTGTAAAACGTAACGTCTTAATGTTAAGTCATTGGCACAACGACCCCAACCCACCAGCACATCGACCCCAAGTCATTAGCACATCGACCCCAACCCACCAGCACATCGACCCTAACCCACCAGCACAACGACCCTAAGTCATTAGCACATCGACCCCAAAACTCCAGCACAACGATCCCAAGTCACCAGCATATCGACCCCAACCCACCAGCACATCGACCCCAAGACTCCAACACAACGACCCCAAGACTAGCACAACGACCCCAAGACTAGCACAACGACCCCAAGACTAGCACAACGCCCTTTAGTCATTAGCACATCGACCCCAACCCACCAGCATATCGACCCCAACCCACCAGCACATCGACCCCAAGACTAGCACAACGCCCCTTAGTCATTAGCACATCGACCCCAACCCACCAACACAACGACCCCAACCCACCAGCACAACGACCCCAACCCACCATTACAACGACCCCAACCCACCATTACAACGACCCCAACCCACCAGAACAACGACCCCAACCCACCAGCACAACGACCCCAACCCACCATTACAACGACCCCAACCCACCATTACAACGACCCAAACCCACCATTACAACGAATTTAAGACACCAACCCATCCCAAAAACATAACCTCAGCTTACACAATAACACCCCAACTCACAAACACAACCAAGCTCTCCACCACAACCGAACACACAAACGCAACACAACTCATCCTCCTAAATCCTCCTCATCACTATTCTAAACACCTACGCCTTCGATCTCCATTACCTCCCGACAACCCCTCGCCATTGGACATCTTCCTCACAAAGACCCTCCCACTCCCACCTCCCACTATCTCCTCCCCACACTCGCCCCCACAGGAGATAATTTGACGGATGCGCAGGATCGTGAGCTTAGAGTAGCATCCTCGCTGTCGTGGCGTCGTTTTATTGATCAGTCACGTGATGGAGCACGGCCGGATGGAGCAGACGATGAACGAATCTCAATACAAAATCCCGTGGCTTTTATTTGTTGTTGTTTAGGATTTTTTTTTCTTCTTAGTAAAATAATATAAAATCTATCCTATTGGGAGTCATCCAAGAAGATTCTATTTTTAAATAAAATAAGAAATATTGTGTTTATTCTGGATAAAGGAAAGATAAACGGGTGTATGTTAATAAAAAGATTCGGTCTTTTATTTAAATAATTTGAAAAGTTGGGATTTAGGTTTAAATTGTATATTATATTGTGCTGAAGATATTTCTTTGTTGAAATTGATTATATTTTTAACACTCCTAAAATCCCATTGCATACATCCTCCTAAAGGAACCACTGAGATTTTAATATTAAAAAAAAATTGCAATAGAACAGCTTTTTAACTTGCATTTTTATAGAAGTTTCAAAAGCTTTCTGTAGTTTGAAATTATTCATAAACAGTGTCTGTGTTTTAAAAAAAAAGTGAAGATTCATCTTTATACCTATTGATGCGTTGAGCAGATGAAATAGAGTTTAGATGTTTCTTGACCTCGGCATATAGTGTGGTGAAGTGGTGAGCTTTTTGCCCAGCTATCTTTACTGGGTGGACAGAGGCGTTCTATTAACTTGAAACGGGATTCGAACTCGAGACTTTCGGGTAAGCAGTCTGAACCCATTCGTCGGCTAATTGCCCGACCCCATAGCTCCTCGAGCCCCGGACCAGTGTCCCAATGCTCCGTACCCCCCCCCCCCCACTATCATACATATCGCGATCCCTATGGACCAAATGTATCCCTCCATACCCCTCCCCTTGACTGTGTCAACGACACTAAGCAGTAGCCCTATCTTACGATGACAAAAATAACATCAGTGATATCACCCAGTGTCACATAACAAAATATCCTTGATCGGTTCGTGTGTATGGGTTAGTCAGGTAAACAAAATGTCTGGGTCATGGGTGTGAGGGTGGGGGAGAGATAATAAGAGTGTGTGTGAGAGAGAGAGAGAGAGAATGTGTGTATGTGTGTGTGTGAGAGAGAGAATGTGTGTGTATGTGCGTGAAAGAGAGAGTATGAGTCTGAGAGGTTATCTGTATGTAAGTATGTGTTTATGTGTTTGTGTATTTGCGTGTGTATGTTTTGTGTGTGCGCGCTTGCGTGCGTGCGTGCGTGCGTGCGTGCGTGCGTGTGTGTGTGTGTGTGTGTGTGTGTGTGTGTGTCATGCCTCTTTATTTATCAAAACTTATTTTTACTCAAGGTACTAAAATAAATTAGTGAGAAAAGAGGTCATAAAGGAACTTAAACTCTTTAAAAAAATATGATCCTTCTGGGCCGTGGTAGATGTTCTAAATATGTAGATCTATACGTTTATGGGTTTTAGTAGTTATGATTTGGACGCTGATTATCCATCACAGCTATGACATCCTAATATATAATTCCCCATGTGCGCACTTCTCTCTGTCCGCAAAATATTTTCGCCGGACATCACGTCAGAATCGGCAGCGATATATGAAGAACTTTTTACGGACTTTTATTGAAAAAAATATGTTAGATGTTTTAAATTTATAACCACAAAATTATTTAAAGAAGAAAAATAAAAAATAAAGGCGTATTCGAATGTAGAGAAACAGTATTATTTATGCAACCGGAAAAGTGTATAAACTTGAGACAAGAACGCATTTAACAATGACGTCGCTTATTGTTTACACTAAAGAAAGAGCACGAAACTGATGACGTCATATTCCGAGTTTAGAATAAAAAGAAATTAACTATTTCATTCAAATATGATTTAGAGCTATGTACGCTATGAAATGTATACAATACGATTTTCTCGGCCTAAACTTAAAAAAATTATTTTATCTATTTGGATTCTAGATCTAGAGATTCTAGATCTAGATATTGATCTCGATCTAGATATTCTAGATCAGGGGTCTCCAAACTTTTCAGTCCGAGGGCCGCATTAACTATCAAATTTCAGTTCGGGGGCCAGTTTCTTCCAGGCATGTCTTTGATTTTTCTGGCCAAAGTTCCTCAGCCATCACCAACAAACGATTTTTCCTTGGACTAAAAAATCTCCGCGGGCCGGATGAGAGGACTTCGCGGGCCGCATACGGCCCGCGGGCCGTAGTTTGGAGACCCCTGTTCTAGATCATCTAGATCTAGAGATTCTAGATCTAGATCTAGATGATCTATAAAGCTAAGTTGTCGGGTGCCCGATAGGGCGCTTCCCGGCGCCGCAGGCGCTTCAAATTTGGCAGGATCTTGCCTTGGGGCGACAGAACACGGGGGCCGGTTGGCCAAAAAGTCTACGATGAGGGGGTCAAAACTGACCTCGACTGACCAGCGCCTTATATGGGCGAATTAATTAAGTATTCAAAATCTCAATGTTTTCGAAAGCCTAAGCGAAGCTGGGCAGCATGCCTAGTTTTTTTAATAAACGTGTAAGCAAATGAACAATTTTCGGCATTTAATTTTTTTTTAAGTGTACGTTAAGTACGTTAAGCTAATCGCTAAAACTGTGCCGATTGTAAATTAACAATTAACAATATTAGAAACTGCACTTAAATATCATTACTATATAGAGTCTAGTTAGAACGGTAATAGTGACTTATTACCAGTTTAAGATAAGGTTTTTTCGTTGATCAAATGAAAATAATTAAGTCGTGACTGCAATACTTAAGATTTACTAAGCAACGTCTACCGAACCTTCCGGTGTTTAATAAATTAAAAATTATAATATAATTAAGGTTTTAGTTTTCTTAAATTATAGTTATATATCGTTTTTAACACATAAAATATAAAGCTTTGGAATAATAATACACAATGATTTTTTATTTCTCTTAGTTATTTAAACATTTTTACTGTTTTATCACAAATATTTTTTTTTTATCTTTTTTTTTTTCATTTTTTATACGAACTAATAGATTGTCTCCCTTTATTCTATAAAATGTATAAATATACATATATATACACATACATATATATACAATATATATATATATATATACATATATTTTTTTTTAAAACCAATACTTTTTTTTTTAAATCGTTTTTGTAAAAACAGTACCATAAATGGGACGCTAGCAACGAACGGCCCCATGTACACTTATTGCAAAAAAAAAAATTCATTTATCACGAAATATGGCTAATTACGTGAAAATTAATCTGTATACTGAGTTGGTATTGTTAGACCAATGATTTTATTGTTTATGACAAATACCAATAATATTCAATAGGGTTAGCCGTACCATTACCATGGTCTGAAAAGCGGAAATTGTGTACAAACTTCTAGTTTTCTTTCAATCTTGTGTCCATCAAAGTGAATTACACTTGGAAATAACTAACCCTGTGACTGGTACATCTAATTTTACTCACATGATCACTACTATTGCTATTATTAATCAAAAATGTAATATTAATAAATATAAATAATTGATTTTATAGTCAGTTTGTTTACTAAGTAAGGATTTTAAATATAAATAAATAAATAAATAAATAAATATATATATATATATATATATATATATATATATATATATATATATATATATATATATATATATATATATATATATATATATATATATATATATATATATATATATATAATAAAGAAAAAAAGAAAATGCAATGTTGTTAAACTGTTATGATGAGGATCATTACATTATTATATTCGATAAAACAAGTGATAAATTGATACATTTGGTCACAAAGAATATCAACGGAATTTAGTCCGTCACTCTAGATTTAATGAAGTAGAGTTCATCTGATTCGTAGACCTCGGCATATGTAGGGATAGTGTGGTCAGCACTATGACCAGCCGGCTTTGTTTCCCTAACGTAAGTTAGGTACACATCAGAGTTGGGTGGACTCATGGACGTTCCACTGATTCGCGTTAGTCATGGAGTGGAGGCGAGCATAAACATTGTCGTAGTATTCACTTATATATATATATATATATATATATATATATATATATATATATATATATATATATATATATATATATATATATATATATATATATATATATATTAAAGAACAAAAACCGATAAGCCACGTGTTAATTAGCGACCTCAAAGCAAAGCTCATCAAATCCACAGAGTTGAGACTTCAGACAGTTCCCAATGTCACAAGCACCAATCAGCATGCGAGTATCGCATCACGTGACCTGCAGGTCGCGAATAGCCTCTGCCTCAACACTTACATGACACTGGTTATCGTGCTGTAAAAATAGCCTCGATAAGGCTACAGACAAGTGGACTTCCGGTCACGTGATGAAGATCTCTGGGACCAACGTGGATCCTACACAGAACACTGTAACCAACGAAGGCTTGCTGGTGCATCGCAGTGGTTCTAGTCCTGGTGGTGGTGGTACATCGCTGTGGTTCTAGTCCTGGTGGTGCTGGTACATCGCAGTGGTTCTAGTTCTGATGGTGCTGGTACATCGCAGTGGTTCTAGTCTTGATGGTGGTGCTGGTTCTAGTCCTGATGGTGCTGGTACATCGCAGTGGTTCTAGTTCTGATGGTGCTGGTATATCGCAGTGGTTCTAGTTCTGATGGTGCTGGTATATCGCAGTGGTTCTAGTTCTGATGGTGCTGGTATATCGCAGTGGTTCTAGTTCTGATGGTGCTGGTATATCGCAGTGGTTCTAGTCCTGATGGTGCTGGTACATCGCAGTGGTTCTAGTCCTGATGGTGCTGGTACATCGCAGTGGTTCTAGTCCTGGTTGTGCTGGTACATCGCAGTGGTTCTAGTCCTGATGGTGCTAGTACATCGCAGTGGTTCTAGTCCTGATGGTGCTGGTACATCGCAGTGGTTCTAGTCCTGATGGTGCTGGTACATCGCAGTGGTTCTAGTCCTGGTGGTGCTGGTACATCGCAGTGGTTCTAGTCCTGATGGTGCTAGTACATCGCAGTGGTTCTAGTCCTGGTGGTGGTGGTGGTACATCGCAGTGGTTCTAGTCCTGGTGGTGATGGTACATCGCAGTGGTTCTAGTTCTGATGGTGCTGGTACATCGCAGTGGTTCTAGACCAGATGGTGCTGGTACATCGCAGTGGTTCTAGTCTTGATGGTGGTGCTGGTACATCGCAGTGGTTCTAGTCCTGATGGTGCTGGTACATCGCAGTGGTTCTAGTCCTGATGGTGGTGGTGGTTCTAGTCCTGATAGTGGTGGTACATCGCAGTGGTTCTAGTCCTGATGGTGGTGGTACATCGCAGTGGTTCTAGTCATAATGGTGGTGGTACATCGCAGTGGTTCTTGTCCTGATGGTGGTGGTGGTTCTAGTCCTGGTGGTGCTGGTACATCGCAGTGGTTCTAGTCCTGATGGTGGTGGTGGTACATCGCAGTTGTTCTAGTTCTGATGGTGGTGGTGGTACATCGCAGTGGTTCTAGTCCTGATGGTGCTGGTACATCGCAGTGGTTCTAGTCCTGATGGTGGTGCTGGTACATCGCAGTGGTTCTTGTCCTGATGGTGGTGGTGGTTCTAGTCCTGGTGGTGCTGGTACATCGCAGTGGTTCTAGTCCTGATGGTGGTGGTGGTACATCGCAGTTGTTCTAGTTCTGATGGTGGTGGTGGTACATCGCAGTGGTTCTAGTCCTGATGGTGCTGGTACATCGCAGTGGTTCTAGTCCTGATGGTGGTGGTACATCGCAGTGGTTCTAGTTCTGATGGTGCTGGTACATCGCAGTGGTTCTAGTCCTGATGGTGGTGGTGGTTCTAGACCTGGTGGTGGTGGTACATCGCAGTGGTTCTAGTCCTGATGGTGGTGGTGGTACATCGCAGTGGTTCTAGTCCTGATGGTGGTGGTGGTTCTAGTCCTGATGGTGCTGGTACATCGCAGTGGTTCTAGTCCTGATGGTGCTGGTACATCGCAGTGGTTCTAGTCCTGATGGTGGTGGTACATCGCAGTGGTTCTAGTCCTGATGATGGTGCTGGTACATCGCAGTGGTTGACAAACTATTGACGGCAATAGTATATCACTGTGATTCCCAAATTGATGGGAATGGTATATCGCAGTGGTTAAAAAATGGGTGTAGGTGTAGGTGTAGGTGTAGGTGTAGGTGTAGGTGTAGGTGTAGGTGTAGGTGTAGGTGTAGGTGTAGGTGTACGTGTACGTGTACGTGTACGTGTACGTGTACGTGTACGTGTACGTGTACGTGTACGTGTACGTGTACGTGTACGTGTACGTATCCGGCCACTATATCCAAAATGCCCCAGACATTGAGATGTGTAGCAACAGCACATCTATGACCCACTCCCGTGTCACCTAGTGTAAAATCTGCAACACAAAAATTGAACGAACGTACAATACTGCAAGCTATTAGCAAATTTAATTATCTGTTTATTGACTTTATTTAGATAACCAGCCGGCAACAGCTGGTTAGCCAATTTTCTTTTCTTAAATTTAATATGCAATGGGGCGGATCGAGAACACTTGGACCGTGACGGTTAGATTTCTACTTTTCAATTACAATATTGACGGGAGGGAAATCTTTTAATTTTCTTCGTTTTGTGCGCGCAAATGTGAAAGTCAATGGAGGAATGATATCAGGGATAATAGACAGGACATGTCAAGAGGACATAGTGAGAGGACATTCTTATAGGGCAAAGTAAGATTATCGATTTATAGGACAAAGTGGATATTTTGACAGGACAGAGCGAGAGGACATATCCACATTACAAAGTAAAAGGACATTCTTAGACGTCTGATAGTTAACATTCTTGTAGATAATATAAATTGGATCACCATTGTAAAGAATAAACAGAGTATATATTAACAGGACCAGGACATTCCGAATGGATAAACACAGCAGACATTGGGTAGACAGACATTGTATATCTGTAGGACAAAGCAGACAAGCAATAAAAACTGAGAGGACATTCCGACATGGTAGACTGAGATTATAATAGGACAAATAGTCAGGACATTCCGATATTGCAGACTGAGATTATAATAAGACAAATAGTCAAGACATTCGTATAGATTAAAAGATATCAGATCGAGGCTTAGCAAACTTGGCCAGCCAATACTGTAAAACTTGGCCAACAATATTGCTAGACTTGGCCAACCAATACCGTAAAGCATGGCCAACAATATAGCTAGAGTCGGTCAGGCAACACTGCTAGACCAATATAGCTAAACTTGGCCAACCCACACAACAAGACTTGGCGAGCCCAAATAGCTAGACATGGCCAACATATGTTGCAAAACTTGGCCAACCAACTGCGAAACTTGGCCAACCAACTGCGAGACTTGGCCAACCAACTGCGAGACTTGGCCAACCAACTGCGAGACTTGGCCAACCAACTGCTAGTCTTGGCCAACCAACTGCTAGTCTTGGCCAACCAACTGCTAGACTTGGCCAACCAACACAGGTAGACGGCCATCCATCAGACTTGGCCAATTTGTTTTGGCGAGTGGACTCAACTCTGGCCGAAACACACACACATACACCCACACACATACACACACGTCAACGCACATACACACACCTACACACATGCACACACACATACACTAACACACACACACAGACAAGTATTGAGTCAACAGCCAGGCCCCAGCAAATGGTCGCTTCTCCAGGCAAAGTGCTGACGTCACAAGAGATCAGATAATCATCAGAGCCACTTAAGGGACGCTGGACAAGTCAGTTCGTCACGTGAGGGGGTCGGGAGGCTGGGGGGGGGGGGGGTCGGGACGTATCTGAAGTAGAATCTTGTGCATTAATTAGGACAAAATTTCAGCGAGGGCTTCAGTTGATGAAGTTGTCTGTTCTATTTATAAGCCAGGGATTGGCTTTGTAATGCGGGAGGGGAGGGTCTATGGGAGGGGGGGGGGGGGGGGGGGGTTGAGGGGAAGAGGCACTGAGTACAGTCACATTGACATTACACTAGTGCTTGCGACAACAGCGATTGAATAAGGAAGGGGAAACAACCGTAAAATATAAAATAAACCGGTTCTTGTTTTTTTTTATAGTAGGCTCAGCTTTAATTAGTTCTCGGCATAGTTTTATCCGTTGCTGCACTCTATGACCGGGTCACTGTGACACCAGGTCCTGACATATGGCATGTGCTATGACACCAGGTCCTGACATATAGCATGAGCTATGACATCAAGTCCTACCCGAGAAGAGTTTTCTTTCAGGCAAAATAAAACAGGAAAAAAATTGTATAATCTATATTTTAAAAAGATACTTAACCAGTGTCATCACCCCCCCCCGAAAAACGTGTACACCCCCCCCCCCCCAGAAACGTGTAACCCCCCCCCCCCCCCCCCTAGAATAAAACCCTGCTGACAAGTGTGCCTTTGCTAGACAACTTCACCCCATACTCCACAAAATACCTGTCTAAGACTCATCACACTTGTGTGCTACCACTCCCCATTAACCTGGTTTGGCTTTTGTTTAACAGGACCCTACATTTCCAATCAGTATTGAGTGTACATGTGCTTGGGTTTAACCCATACAGAGAAATAAAAAAGTATGAATCTATTTGGAAATCTTATTTGTGCAACTAAAACCCGAAACTCTTGGTAAACTTCCGTATGTTGAGCTACTTCCCACAACCCACTTTAGAATGTTGTGACCAATATTTTCAATCACGTACACATATCAGAACTTTCAAAGCAGAGACAAAAGAGCCAGTTACGGAATTATCGTAAACAATTATATATAAACGAAAACCCCTGATCGAAACAAACTGCTAAGGCACTGTCACATCAGCTTCAGCCACACAAAATACTACCAAAATACATTACACAAAAAATACCAAATATACATCACAGAATAGATAGCCAAAAAAAAATATACAACTATAAAAAAAACGAACACAACACACCACACACAAAATTACTACCAAATTACTCCACCAATTGTAGATCGGTGTGGTCGAATGGTAGTGTGTTCGACCACTAACCTGAAAGTCTCGAGTTCGGGTTCCGGGCTCGAGTCCGTACGACGTCCCTGAGTCCATCCAGCTCTTATGGGTACCTGACTTATGATACGAAAGTAAAGGTGGCTGGGCATAGTGTTAACCACTCTATCTTTCATATATCGAGATCACCGAAAAATTGAACATGGTACTCTACCCTCGTCATACATGGCGTGTTCACATTACACTGGCTTATGAACCCTAAGGAACCAAAATGAACCAAAGGCTGCCCCTCATATTCAGCAGACACCATCCACAGTTCCAGACCTCACGGTCCCCTCTAGGTGTCATCGTGTCAGGGGTCACCCCGCTCAAGGTGACAGAACCCTCCTTAGCCTGACTTCCGTCAGGAGGGGAGTCAAGTAGGAGCTAGTATGACATGTCACTGAGGATGTGGTCAAGAGCGACTTCCGCCAAGTGGACACCCCCCACCCTCTCCCCACTCCACACATAACTTATCAGAGTGGGCGGTTACTTCCCTTTGATATTCTGTTCGTGTCTATCTATAACCGAAGCGTTTTCAAGTGTGAGTTAATGTTTGCCGTTGTATCTACTAACTGATAAACACTAGTGGAAATATTGTTGTAAATATGTGCAGCTCAAAGCAATGTAGTGCTCAGTCTTGTGAACTACTGCAGTGCAATTTTGTTGAGTTGGTATTTTTAGCTAATTTTATTTCAAACTGTCTATGGGTGTCTCAATGTATGTATGTATGTATATATATATATATATATATATATATATATATATATATATATATATATATATATATATATATATATATATATATATATATATATGTATGTATAAAGAGAGAGAGGGAGGGAGTATAGGGATAGAGAGTTGGAGGAAAACATGTTTAGATGGAGCGCTTTGTTAATGATAAAGAAGATTGTAATTGTTAGTGTTTATATATTGACCAAGGGGCACCAAATTTTTTATGAAGTGTTCTCTCTATATTCGTGTGTGATTGCTTGTATTTTAGTAAAGGGTTGCCAAATTATTGTTGAATGGACGCCTAATTATCAGAAACATTGGATTAATGTTTTGGAGTTTGAATTTTTTCTTCGGAGTTCTGGATCGCTGTTTAAAATGGATATAGAGGGCGATATATAGTTTTAAATATATGTAGACTATGAAGTTGTGAACAATGCCAAATGATACAATATAAGACACCATCAGGAGTGTACTGACCCCTTGGACTACCTGGGAATATCCCCTTAGACCCCCCCAAGTATAAAATCTCTGTGGACCCCCTCCCCAAGTATAAAATCTCTGTGGACCCCCTCCCCAAGTATAAAATCTCTGTGGACCCTCTCCCCAAGTATAAAATCTCTGTGGACCCCCTCCCCAAGTATAAAATCTCTGTGGACCCCCTCCCCAAGTATAAAATCTCTGTGGACCCTCTCCCCAAGTATAAAATCTCTGTGGACCCCCTCGCCAAGTATAAAATCTCTGTGGACCCTCTCCCCAAGTATAAAATCTCTGTGGACCCTCTCCCCGAGTATAAAATATCTGTGGACACCCTCCCCAAGTATAAAATCTCTGTGGACCCCCTACCTAAGTATAAAATCTCTATGGGCCCTCTCCCCAAGTATAAAATCTCTGTGGACCCCTCCCCAAGTATAAAATCTCTGTGGACCCCCTCCCCAAATATAAAATCTCTGTGGACCCCCTCCCCAAGTATAAAATCTCTGTGGACCCTCTCCCCAAGTATAAAATCTCTGTGGACCCTCTCCCCAAATATAAAATCTCTGTGGACCCCCTCCCCAAGTATAAAATCTCTGTGGACCCCCTCGCCAAGTATAAAATCTCTGTGGACCCCCTCCCCAAGTATAAAATCTCTGTGGACCCCCTCCCCAAGTATAAAATCTCTGTGGACCCTCTCCCCAAGTATAAAATCTCTGTGGACCCCCACCCCAAGTATAAAATCTTTGTGGACCCTCTCCCCAAGTATAAAATATCTGTGGACCCCCTCCCCAAGTATAAAATCTCTGTGGACCCTCTCCCCAAGTATAAAATCTCTGTGGACCCCCTCCCCAAGTATAAAATCTCTGTGGACCCCCTCCCCAAGTATAAAATCTCTGTGGACCCTCTCCCCAAGTATAAAATCTCTGTGGACCCCCTCGCCAAGTATAAAATCTCTGTGGACCCTCTCCCCAAGTATAAAATCTCTGTGGACCCCCTCCCCAAGTATAAAATCTCTGTGGACCCCCTCGCCAAGTATAAAATCTCTGTGGACCCTCTCCCCAAGTATAAAATCTCTGTGGACCCCCTCCCCAAGTATAAAATCTCTGTGGACCCCCTCCCCAAGTATAAAATCTCTGTGGACCCCCTCCCCAAGTATAAAATCTCTGTGGACCCTCTCCCCAAGTATAAAATCTCTGTGGACCCCCTCGCCAAGTATAAAATCTCTGTGGACCCCCTCCCCAAGTATAAAATCTCTGTGGACCCCCTCCCCAAGTATAAAATCTCTGTGGACCACCTCCCCAAGTATAAAATCTCTGTGGACCCCCTCCCCAAGTATAAAATCTCTGTGGACCCCCTCGCCAAGTATAAAATCTCTGTGGACCCCCTCCCCAAGTATAAAATCTCTGTGGACCCCCTCCCCAAGTATAAAATCTCTGTGGACCCTCTCCCCAAGTATAAAATCTCTGTGGACCCCCACCCCAAGTATAAAATCTTTGTGGACCCTCTCCCCAAGTATAAAATATCTGTGGACCCCCTCCCCAAGTATAAAATCTCTGTGGACCCTCTCCCCAAGTATAAAATCTCTGTGGACCCCCTCCCCAAGTATAAAATCTCTGTGGACCCCCTCCCCAAGTATAAAATCTCTGTGGACCCTCTCCCCAAGTATAAAATCTCTGTGGACCCCCTCCCCAAGTATAAAATCTCTGTGGACCCTCTCCCCAAGTATAAAATCTCTGTGGACCCCCTCCCCAAGTATAAAATCTCTGTGGACCCCCTCCCCAAGTATAAAATCTCTGTGGACCACCTCCCCAAGTATAAAATCTCTGTGGACCCCCTCCCCAAGTATAAAATCTCTGTGGACCCCCTCCCCAAGTATAAAATCTCTGTGGACCCCCTCCCCAAGTATAAAATCTCTATGGACCCCCTCCCCAAGTATAAAATCTTTGTGGACCCTCTCCCCAAGTATAAAATATCTGTGGACCCCCTCCCCAAGTATAAAATCTCTGTGGACCCCCTCCCCAAGTATAAAATCTCTATGGACCCCCTCCCCAAGTATAAAATCTCTGTGGACCCCCTCCCCAAGTATAAAATCTCTGTGGACCCCCTCGCCAAGTATAAAATCTCTGTGGACCCTCTCCCCAAGTATAAAATCTCTGTGGACCCCCTGGGCTTGAGGGTCCGAGACCCTTTGACACAACCAGTCCACCCCTAGCAGGCTGAATGGGGTGGAGGGTGGGGAGTGAACGTTTGTTTTGAGTGGCTAGAGCTTGTAATCAAGATAGTGATGAGTTAAACACCTGGCTAAAGCTTGTAATCAAGATAGTGATTAGGTAAACACCGCTTTTAGTTTGTCTTTTTTTATCAAATTAAAAAAAAATTTGGGTATCAGTAATTTATTTTACAGTGGTCTCTAAGAACGAGAGAGTTCCTTCTTTCCTTTGAAAAGAGCCAAAAGAGATACGTTGGCAACTTTGACAATCTTAAAACAGACACCAGGAATGTCACTCACAGCATAACCTCTACGTCCAAAACCAGCTACAAGTACTTCGTTGTTTTTCTCAATAAAGTTGAGACAACCGTCATTTGGGACAAAAGCCGTTATTTTTTTACCATTCTTAATAAGCTGCACTCTAACACACTTGCGAATGGCAGAGTTGGACTGCTTAGCCTCAACACCGACTTTTTCCAAAACAATTCCCTTAGTATGAGGGGTTACATGAAATGGGTTAGCCTTCCAACGTGTCCCCAAGTGAGCTTTTTTATACTCTTTGTCATGCCACCTTTGCTCTCTGCGATAAGCAGTGTGTAGTCCCATTGGCTTGACCATGATTGAAAATTTCCACTCCAACAGGAAGTACCTTGATCCAATAAGAGAAAAAAAAATTGATTTAAGGCCTACAATCTGCACAAGACAATAACATTTATCATGAATACCGCTTTTAGTCAAAATAACTTTTTCCAACTCATTACTGTTTTTAGACTTAATAAAGTTTTAGTTAAAATATAATTCTGTTTTTCTACACATAAATATTGTGTTGTAAAAAAAACGCGCGCTTATATAGTGCAAATATTAAGAGACTCGTAACGCCAACACTTATTTTCACAGAACCTTGAGACACCGAGTGTGTTTGTATTGTGTAATCGAGCCATATGGGCAGAGTTATATCCCTTGTATCATGGCGATCACATACTTTGGAAGCCCATCTGAAAAGTACGTAACGGGTCACGGGTCAACGTCAGCAACACAATGCTTGTAGCTTTAAATAGCATCCACGTGACATGAGTCTGTTTACAAACGCGATGTACCTCTGTATTCACGTGAAAGTGTATATGGATCATTACGGAGACAGGAATTTACGGGAGTGGAAACAAAATTTCAAGTGTTCGGGAAATCCCGATACGACTGCCGTGGAATGCGAGTGTTTCTTGTGGGTTCGGACTTAATTTAAAAAATTAAGTAATTAGTTCCTTCCGCACGTGTTGGGGCCCAGTACGGTATAGCCGTATTATCACACAGCACAAGGGAGAGAGCCACACTTGAAGGCGACACGAGAAAAGGGACCTTATCTAAGTGAAGATTGTAAAAACACCGGGGCCTTTTTCTGAATAGAGCGTACAAATATGGACAGTGTCCGTGGGCAGTGAGGAATTTGACACCGGACACTTGGGGCTAGCTGTGTCCGATCTTTGAGGGCCACTTCAGCGTGTCAGTGGATCTCTTTAATAGGGGGTAAGAAGGGGGGGGGGGGTAGCTGTAATGGCATAATCGATGTACAGGATAGGGGCAGTCATTTGATGGAAACGTAAACAATATGGACACAAGTGGACAAGGGCCAGCCTGATAAACGCTTCTCTAGTGAAGCTGTGTTTTCCTTTCTGTCTTTATCTTCATCTTCTGATTCGGGTTCTTTTCGTCATTTCTAAGTGCACGTAGAAATTGATGAAGTTTAGATGCTGGGATTTGTTTCCCTAGCTGTTTTGATTTTGAAATAACTTCGGGTCAAGGTCGAGATCAATATAAACTATCTTATGTAACTCTATGGGTAATGTTTGAATGTATGTGTGTATATTAAAAGAATACCAAAACAATACATACAGAAAATAAGCCATGTGTTTTATCCAACTAAAATTGATGCAATCTTGATTTACACCATAATACTCCAACTTAGTCATACTGGTTACATACTTCAGTTGTTTGTTTTTTTAAATGTGATATATTTTAATTCGTCAATGAAAATTTCTTAAAGACATCATGATAAGACCTATCTTATAATTCCCCTACCGATGATAGTTTGTATGGTAACTTTTGCTTATATATATATATATATATATATATATATATATATATATATATATATATATATATATATATATATATATATATATATATATATATATATATATGTGCATGTATATATATATATATTATATCAACCCCCCCCCACCCCCACAAATCTAGTTAACCACATCAAATTGTGTACCTGTGTGTGTTTACTGTGTACTAAAATCAAACCGTGGTTTGAAGACCACGTCTGGAGACGCATGTCCTCATCTGTTGCCCACACTTGTAAACAGAGTCAGTCTGAGTGCCATCATTATCAGACAGGGAGGCAGGCAAACAGGACACCACTTCACCGTCAGGTTAGACAAGAGGAAAGATGAGACTTGCTTCGGTGCGGCTATCTCGTCGACTGAAGGAGTAAGCTAATATGGCGTACTCGAGTACTGAATGTCAAAGCGATTACTTGATATCGTATCGTAAATTATTTTTTTAATATTATGTCAAAAAAAATGTATAAACACTTGTATTAATAATACCAAAAATGTATTATATAAAATGTAAATCTTTGTTGATAATTTGACAAAACGATTGGATTTTGGGAATAAGTATCGATGTTGAAAAGTATCGGTGTGACTTGAAATAAAATAGCCCACCTAGTTGTCCAGGCCTACCGGTATGAAGAGAGCTCAAGGTTTTGTTCTGGTCACGTGAGATCGATATTAGACATTCAGCATCTGCTGACTTTCACAGGTGGCGCGTTCACATTACACGCATCAGTCATCATACATGGCGTGTTCACATTACACGCATCAGTCATCATACATGGCGTGTTCACATTACACGTATCATACGTGGCGTTTTCACATTACACGCGTCATACGTGGCGTGTTCACATCATTGGCGTAGGCAGGGGGGTAGGGGGGGTCATACCCCCATAGATCCCTCGGTATATATATAAAGTATGAGGGGGGGGGTGTAAATCGAAAGTTTGAGGGGGGGGGGTGCTACTGGTTCACATTACACTCATCATACATGGCGTGTTCACATTACACGCATCGGTCATCATACATGGCGTGTTCACAGTACATTCATCAGTAGTCATAGATGGCGTGTTCACACTACACTCATCATACATGGCGTGTTCAAATTTTACTTGTCATAAATAGTGTATTAACATTTCGCATATATGTGGCGTGTTCACGCTACACTCGTTATACATGCAGCATGGCTTGTTCACATTGCAATCGTCATACATGGCATGTTCATATTATATTCGCCATTGATGGTGTGTTCACGTCACACTCGCCGAACTTGTGATCATATGCATGGCGTGAATAGAAAAAAATGAAGTAGAGTTTGCCTTTTTATTTTTTTATTGACATTCAAAGAGAATATTATGTGCTCAGTTCCATGCTAGGCCGCCTCTACACTCCCTGATAATACGATAACACAAACTAGTATCCGGGTTTCTTCTTCTTCTTCTTCGTTCTTAATTATTTGTGTTGAAGGGGATCGAGATTTATCTGCCAGTGGGTTTGAACTCGAGACTTTGTTCGAATTTATCAACCATGAGCTTTTAGCCGACTCGACCACGCCTTCAACACAATTAAGCGTTACGTGTCAACTGGTTATGCGCCATTGAGGCCATTGACTCCGAATTCAGCCTGCTTTTCTTTTTGGATTTGCTTCCATAGCCTTTTTGGTTTAGCAACCATGAGCTTTACCGACTCGACCACGCCGACCCTTCAGTATCCGGGTTAATAATTGTGAATGCTACCGCTTGACCATGCCGTCCTATGCAGTAACCTGAACACGCCTTTAATATTTTCAAACAATTCCCAACCGCTATTTACGCCGGAGAAAAAAAATCTTCCTGCGATGACAGCCGATACCCGGATGGTAGCCGGTGGATGGCCCCTGACATTAGATAAGCTCCCCTGAACAAACATACACTGGCCATTGTCTCGGGAGACTCCGCTGACGCGAGAGGTCAGAGGTCATCCAATTTCCCCCCAAATCTTCTTTTGTTGAGTGTGCGAATCACACCGGTCGGCGGGCCGCGTACGGGCTGGTGTTGTTGTGACAGTCAGGTTTTTTCGTCGTGACAACAATGAGGGGGCTAAGTAACGTGCGGTTATTTCCCTTAGAGATCAGCACGTCTTCCTATTGAATGAGGGGGGGGGGGGGGGGGTTAAATGGCCAGGCGGTGAGATATTAAAACAAAAAACACCCTTAAAAAATGGTTCCGAGGTTAAATGAGGGGAAAAAATACGCTTTCGGTTAAACTCGTCAACAAAAATGTTTTACGCTATTCATTTTAAAGAGCGAAGAGAATCTTTGTTATGTGTTTCTGGGGCTTGGATAAATCAAACAAAATGCAAAGCCAAAATAATATTGTCTGTGTTTATAGACTATTATAGAGGTAGTCACTGCGATACCAAATTTTCTTCAATGACATCAAGCAAAAAGTTAAAAAGTTCCCTTTTTTAACCTAACGGTCTATGGGACAGGTGAAGTACAGTCTATTTGTTTCTGTAACATAGGCATATGAAGGGATAGTGTGGTCAGCACTATGCCCAGCAGCCACCTTTACTTTCGCTAACGTGAGTAAGGTACCCTTCAGAGCTGGAAAATATGTTAGGAGTTGGCATAAAAATAACAATGTTTCGCATGGTAGAAAATGTTACTACATTTTTAATAAAACTTGACAATTTTAGAAGCTAACTAATCTCATTTAATTATACGCTTAACTTTTCATTGTATTTTTAAACACCAAAAATATTGTTTAAAGTCTTAGCACCCCTCAATAAAAAGAAATGCTATTTCTTTTGCAGTTTAAAAAATCACAATGTTTTTCAGATTCGAACAGTAAATGCTTTCGGCAGTGTTATGTGTAAGCTCTTATTTCTTGAAGGGTCCCATAAAAATTATCGTATTTTGTATTTCATCTCAAAATTGAACATACAATTTGTAATTGGTGTAAGTATGAATTATTTTAATGTTGATGAATAAGTAATATGGTATTGTACACACTTTAAAAATAAAAAATTTAAAAAGCGTTACTTCCTTAAATCACCTAAAAACGAATTTGTTGTGGCAGAATTTGTCTCAAGCTTTCATTATAACGCGCCCACAAGAAATACACAATAATCAGTTACATAAATGAGCTCTCTCTTTTTACTAAAAGTTACAAGTACTCGAAAACAAACACAAATTTAATGTTGTGGATGTCCCATAATTTGCATTAATTTCGTGGTGTTTCATTACTTGCTTTAACTGCCACTTTAAAGAATGATACTAACCCTACTCCCTAATTATATTAAAACACACTTAAAAAGGAAATATTTTATATATGTAACCAGAGTTTCTTCCAGGCATCTCTTCGGGGGGGGGGGGGGGGGGCGCTTTGAGCCCCCCCCCCCGAAGAAAGTCTACCGCCCCCCGCCCCCGGACGAAATGTATAGAAAATATATACTTCTATCAGTGTCCTTTCCCCCCCCCCCCCCCCCCGAAAATTTTAGTCCGCCCCCCACCCCCCGGAGAAAAAAGTCTGAAGAAACACTGTATGTAACTTGGCTCAAAGATAAATAAGTCCACACAAAAATTTCACATACGAAATTTTCTTCACCCCCCTCCCACCCCCCCCCCTCCACCTGGCAGCAAGGTATGGGGAGTGGACTACTGCCGCTAGGGGGAACATATCATAACCCCCCCCCCCCCTACTACCACAGTCCGGCTCCAAAGCACCGGAAATCAACACCAAGCGAACATTTTCTTAGAAGCTCGGACTACCCGGATGTGCCATCCTTCTCTCGGCCCTGCCCTGGGAACCATCTTTTGCTGGATACATTCCTCAACTGTTTTGTATGAATTCCGTTTCGTTCTGGAGAAGAACAAAAAAAAGTTTTCTTCACAGGAATCAGAACTAATGTCTTAATCAAACAACTTTTTCTTCTGTCTTCTCTCTCTCTCTCTCTGTCGTTGAGATGAAAAAAACTAACTTCCTTATATTTCAAATGTCTGCCTTTGACGTGGAGTTCCAAGAAGAATATTTCATTTGTCTTCTTGTTTTCATTGCTTTGTCTTTATTTATCTTTGTTTTTTTGTTTTATTACTGAGACCTAAGGTCGAAACGCCCATGGTAGTCTTTACATTTTTAAATTTATTAGTATATACATATAACAAGTATATATATATATATATATATATATATATATATATATATATATATATATATATATATATATATATATACGTGTGTGTGTGCATGTGTGCGTGCGTGTGTGTGTATGCGTGTGAGACAGAGATTTTGTGTGGGCTTGTGTGTGTTCAAATAATACATGCGACGATATATTTCTCTGCTATACATTAGTTTATTCCCACTAGCCACACCCCGTTACGCTAAGGCAAGGTGATCTCGAAGACTCTCTCACACTGGGTTTGAATTATAACAATCGCGATCCAAAGACAAGCGAAGATAGTATGCAAACGGTGTGATACGGTAACGAAGAAAAAAATCTTAAAGCTCAAGAAAACTTTGTTTGGTGTAAGTGGACAGAAAATCTTTTTTTTTTAAAGTCTTAATACAACGACTTCAATACTGGAAAATACGTTAAGATAACCTTAACTAAAACTACGTTTATACCTAACTTAATTCGTTATTAAACAGGGTTACCCCCCATTTCAACTTTTATCTAAATGTCTTGTTTAACCTAACAAACAAACAAAAAAATAACAGTCCAGGTGAACCAATGCAACTTATTCTCAACCAAGTGGTAAAATTCCCAGTTCCATTAACTCGCAGACAATTACCAAGTCTGAAATACCTGTCTAAACTCACACGCAAACGACAACCCTAAGGGGGTTGCATCAAGCTGTTCCATCAACCACTGTCAACCTTTCCCCCCCCCCCCAACCTCAATTCTTCCAGGTTTGATAATTTTTTTTTAATATTTAAACTCGAGACCCATGCAAAGATTTTATCCCCGCTGAAATCTCCATTGTACACTGTCGTGATATCAACTCTCCAACGACCTTAGTTAATTACCATATCTAATCAACCCGTGCCATTGAGCAGTAGATTCCAGCTAATTAATCAAGGACCTTTTTTTAATTCTCCTTAGAAAAAAAAAATCTATGGGACTTTCACCATAAGGCATTTCAAACCAGTACCATCCATCTTTCCCGCGAGACAAGAGTAATCATCCGGGGTGGCCTCCCCTTACCTAGTTACCGAGAATTAAGAGTAACCTCCCCCTGTCTCGCAGATCAACTCCACCGTTGCTAAGAACGCGGGGAATGCTCATTCCTTATTAGTTTTGTCGTTATGCGCGCAACCACTCTAATTAATGAAGATTTTTGAGCTGTCGTGCGCAGCATTGCAACTCCCCCCCCCCCCCCCTCCCCCACCCCCACCTCCCCTTCCTGTGCACACGCGTTGCATCACGGTGTAAGGGGGGGGGGGTGCAGTGGCGTGTATTGTTGCTGTGACCCACTCCACCCCCCACCCCCCACCAACCGCCACCCCCACCCACCTCCCACCCGCCCCGTTTCCTCCCACCCCCCCCCCCCTCCTGCTGTTGCATCTTGCTGGTATCTAGCGCTCCGGGAAAAAATCAGGAGGGCGCTGAGCTGTTGTCGTTACCGATGAAGAGTTTACTTGTTTCATTCTAAATGATTAATGGGTTATTGCCCTTTTGTTCGCAGGCGTCGAAATGACTTGATACTGGATGCGAATCTTAATTGGAAAACTCTGGAAAGATGTTGATAAATCTGTTGCCGGTGGTCATTTTAATTATTCGGTGAGATAAGGAAGTTATCTTAGGTTAATTATGTTTTTATCAACCACTACATTTTTAAACAACAGTTCAAGATGTGTTAAATGATATTTTATGCATAAGGCACAAATAGGAAAAAAAAAAGCATTCATGCCACAATCATACTACACACATGCCACAACTACCCACAACCATCCCACAACCATCCGACAACCATCCCACATGCATGCCACAACTACCGACATACATCCCATATACATCTCACAACCATTCAACATCCTACGCCACAACCATCCCACAATCATCCCACTCCCACACACATCCATAACCATGCCACAACCACCCCACACCAATCCGATAACCACCCCACAACCATCCCACATACATGCCACAACCATCCCACATACAACATTTTTAGTATGGACACTTAATATTCAAACCTCGAGTTCGGATTCTTCTTCTTCTTTTTTAAAATTCTTATGTGGGAAGGGATCCCCTCCAACACAATTAAGTATTAAGGTTATGGCGCCATTGAGGCCATTGACTCCGATTTCAGCCTGCTTTTCTTTTTGGATTAGCTTCCAACCACGAACAAACTACAAGGCAGTTGTTGTTTGGTTTTGGAGTTGTCTCAGCTAGAAGAGTGGCTGACCCCAGCTAACGAGCCTCATCTGCCCGAGGATTCGAACTCGATCCTTTTCGGTTTAGCAATTATGAGCTTTACCGACTCGACCACGCCGTTCCCTTGAGTTCGGACTCCATATGTAGGAAGTGACCGAACATGCCCAGCTCTAACATGTGCCTCACTCTATAACAAAGACAGCTGGACGTAAGCCTTATAGACCACACATACCCGAAGCTGAAGAAAAAAAACTAGATCAACTCTACTTCATCTGCTCTTAGATACATCTAATCCTGAAATGGTACTTTACTTTTACCTACTATCTGATTGTTCCCTCCCACCCTTGAACAATCTATATTAATGTTACTCCACTTCAGGTCATTACCCGCGTACAAAGCGATCGTTATCACCACTAAATACATTAGATTAGCAAGCTAAACAGCCTAAAGAACCATTGAAGCAGTATACGGCTTAGAGTCTAGATATAATTGTCTCAACGGCCTATCAGTCTTAGCAATGCGATAAAGAAACTATTGGTGAAATAACAAATCGTTGTTTTCCTCAAGTAATGGCGGCTATCCCGATCACGTGGTGGACAATATAAATGGTATTTGCTGTAAGGATTTCATTGATTACAGTCTGGTAATGGAGTGTTTGTTTATTTTCTTTCGGGAGATTAACAAAAGAGGCGCGTCGTCGGATTAAACCACTCCTGGTAGACCGGTGTATTGATCCGGCTTGAAATGGACCGGCTGCGAATGATACGAATGTGATCCGGCTTTTGATGAGCCGGCTGAGAGTGATACGACTCCGGCTGTTGATGGGGGGTCGGTTGAGAGTGATACGAATGTGGTACGGCTTTTGATAAACCGGCTGCGAATGATACGAATATGATCCGGCTTTTGATGAGCCGGCTGAGAGTGATACGACTCCGGCTGTTGATGGGGGGTCGGTTGAGAGTGATACGAATGTGGTACGGCTTTTGATAAACTGGCTGAGAGTGATACGAATGTGATCCGGCTTTTGATGAGCCGGTTGAGAGTGATACGACTCCGGCTGTTGATGGGGGGTCGGTTGAGAGTGATACGAATGTGGTACTGCTTTTGATAAACCGGCTGAGAGCGATACGAATGTCATCCGACTAGAAATAGACCGGCTGTGAATGATACGAATGTGATCCGGCTTTTGATGAGCCGGTTGAGAGTGATACGAATGTGATCCGGCTTTTGGCGAGCCGGCTGCGAATAAAACGATGGTGGTCCTACTGTTGATTAGCCGGCTACGACTGTGATCCAGATTTTAATATTCCGGCTGCAAATGATGAACGTATAACAGTGTGACATTTGATGGCAAGCTGTTGATATACCGGCTGCTATCTGGAAGCTGGACTACGGCTCTAATTGATATACCGGCTGCTATCTGGGAGCTGGACTACGGCTCTGATTGATATACCGGCTGCTGTCTGGGAGCTGGACTACGGCTCTGATTGATAAACCGGCTGCTATCTGGGAGCTGGACTACGGCTCTGATTGATATACCGGCTGCTATCTGGGAGCTAGACTACGGCTCTGATTGATATACCGGCTGCTATCTGGAAGCTGGACTACGGCTCTGATTGATATACCGGCTGCTATCTGGGAGCTGGACTACGGCTCTGATTGATATACCGGCTGCTATCTGGGAGCTGGACTACGGCTCTGATTGATATACTGGCTGCTCCATGGGAGCTGGACTACGGCTCTGATTGATATACCGGCTGCTATCTGGGAGCTGGACTACGGCTCTGATTGATATACCGGCTGCTATCTGGGAGCTGGACTACGGCTCTGATTGATATACCGGCTGCTATCTGGAGCTGGACTACGGCTCTGATTGATATACCGGCTGCTCCATGGGAGCTGGACTACGGCTCTGATTGATATACCGGCTTCTATATGAGCTGGACTACGGCTCTGCATAAATCTGGAAACAAAGATACTTTCTGACTCGCCCATAATGAGCCGTGAGCAATTAATTACTCTTTGTCTTTACTTGTTTTTTACAAAACTCGGTTTTAAAAATAGAACTAATTAATTCATAATTAAGGGGTGGGGATATTTTTTAATAAATTAGTAACCGATCTTTGATATTTTTAGCATTAATTTTTATATTGTGCCGCCATCAGCTAGTAACATCTTGCAGTGACGTAAAGGTGCCTTTTCTTCAGGTAGAAATTTATATACCGGGGGGAGTTTTGTTTTCGCTACGCTTCAATGACTCGATGGGGGAGCCAAGGCATCGGGGGTATAGAATTCAGGCAGAAGACGCCCGCCGGCTTAATACGGTGTCGTCTGCTAGCGTATGAGCCCGTCCCCAACTGTTGTCCCAAACTCCGGGACCAACGTCTCCCGACCCAGTGATTAAAAATCATTTTTTACGGCTCATTGCTGACGGAGGACTCTGACGCACAATGAGTGACGCACGCTCGGGAATCACGTCATCCAATCTGGATGGTCGTCTGCTGGAAGGTGACGCGCGTCTTTCCCCCGCTTCTGCCGGTGGTGTCTTGAGCAGACGACTGGACGTGGAAACAATGACGACAACAGTTGGAGCTGATAGGACGACTTGGATGGTGGGGTCTGGTGAAGGTCTTATGGGAGATGGGGGTAGTTGTTTTTGTTTTGTTTCTGGCACGCACGTGCTTTACGTGCTGCAGATGCGGATGTAAAAAATAAAATCAGTCAAACGGAACAATTTTAAATATATTTTTTTATAAAACCTGCATCATTACATTCAGAGCACCGTTGGCGTTTGTGATTTCAGGTACACAAGTCAACTTGATTTTAAAGCTGTTTATTTACTTATATTTTTACATAAATGGAAACCTGTTTATTTACTTATATTTTTACATAAATGGGAACAAAATTGCATACATTTGAATGATTGGTTGGTGCTATGTGAATTAAGAGCTTCTCAAATGTACATATCTTGACTTTGTTGATTTTTCAAAAACCCATCTATGCTAAAAAAAAAAAATAACGGCCATTATACTAGCTATATATATATATATATATATATATATATATATATATATATATATATATATATATATATATATATATATATATATATTAAAATATATTGGATTATTTATAGATGATAACATATTTAAATGTATCTACATGTAAATAAAACATATGATTATATATATATATATATAAATATATATATATATATATATATATATATATATATATATATATATATATATATATATATATATATATGCCTATACCTACATATTGATATCTAGGCAATCTATTCCCTTTATGTTGCCTTAAAACAACAGAACTCTCTTTGCAGTGAGACCAAGTTTTTTTATCCCTAAAATTTTTCACCGCGCTAAATAAACTTATCGTCGTCATTGAGACGAAATCCGCGCTAATGCCTAAAGTAAATTGAACGATAAAATTACAATTATTTTAACCCTTGCTAACGGCCGGCGGGTGGTATGGGGTTGTTTTTTTTTCCTTCGTTTTCTTTTTTTCATTCTTTCTATTTGATGACTAGAAAATGTGAGCCCTCGCTGCAAATCAGACCGGCGCTTACATCAAAACTGATCCAATATTTGCCGAGAATGAGTTATCGGTTCACGCAACAGATGTCACAAGACGAATGGGGGCAGGGGTGATTTTCTAGGGGGGTAGGGGGGTTGCAACACCTCTATTTATTTAACTCAATTATTTGAAGTAGCCTTATCGCCTCTGGGGTCCCCCCCCCCCCCGGGATTTCAACAGCTGTCTCCTGCCCGTTATTCCCCCACCCTACCCCATGTATACCCCACCCCTGCCCACGAGATCAACCGATCTACCGAAGATTACCTAGGACTAAAAAAAAAAACATAAAGATTGCTAAGCTTTTGCGGCAACTATACCTTTCATGCCCCTCTTTAAAAACAGATGTCGATACCGGTTTTATTTTCCGTAATGATATTTTTTTAAATACAAAGAAAATTAGTTTATTTTCTTAATCACGTGACCCCCACTAGAAATCGCCATCTTTTTTTTCTTTTTACGCTTCGGTGATCTTCATTTCTCTAGGTGTGTTGTTATCGGGAATAGGGGTTTATGTAAATTTCAAAGCGATTTCTTTTAATGAACGTCGAGATTCGGCGCTTGATAATTAATGTTGCGTTAATTACGGGGTTAAAATTTTTAGTATTAGCTGGATTTTCATGAGCTAAGGGTTCGCCTTCCGCGTGAAGAATTTTTCAAAACTCAACCCCGACGCAAGATGTCTCCGATTCGACCATAAACCGGATTTATAAATTGTTTTAAATGGTTTCGATTTTGTTTAAAAAAATATTTTGTTTTACGATGTATCCGATGACTGAAAAGTTTACGACATCGTTAAAGATTTATTTTGTTCGCCGGTAAAAATAATATCATTTAATCTAACACACGAAAATCGTAAAATAAAAATCGATTTGTGGAGGCGGAAGAAGAAAAGTTTCAACTGCTTAAAGCTGGCGTCTTTTGAATGTTTTTAAATAAGCCAAAATTGTACTTTTAAAATATGTTTTAAGTTAATTAATTGTTATAGAAGAAGAGTTAATTTAAATACTATCTTTGTAAATAAATTTTATTGCAATTCAATTTTTTATATCATTCAGTTTGATTTAAGTTAATAACTAGCACAAGAAAGATGGGTTACCACTGGGGACAGTTGGAGATACTAGCACAGGAAAGATGGTTTACCACTGGGGACAGTTGGAGAAACTAGCACAAGAAAGATGGGTTACCACTGGGGACAGTTGGAGAAACTAGCACAAGAAGGATGGGTTACCACTGGGGACAGTTGGAGAAACTAGCACAGGAAAGATGGGTTACCACTGGGGACAGTTGGAGAAACTAGCACAAGAAAGATTGGTTACCACTGGGGGTAGTTGGAGAAACTAGCACAGGAAAGATGGGTTACCACTGGGGACAGTGGGAGAAACTAGCACAAGAAAGATGGGTTACCACTGGGGACAGTTGAAGAAACTAGCACAAGAAAGATGGGTTACCATTAGGGACAGTTGGAGAAACTAGCACAAGAAAGATGGGTTACCACTGGGGACAGTTTAAGAAACTAGCACAAGAAAGATGGGTTAACACTGGGGACAGTTGGAGAAACTAGCACAAGAAAGATGGGTTACCACTGGGGACAGTTGGAGAAACTAGCACAAGAAAGATGGGTTACCACTGGGGACAGTTGGAGAAACTAGCACAAGAAAGATGGGTTACCACTGGGGACAGTTGGAAAAACTAGCACAAGAATGATGGATTACCACTGGGGACAGTTGGGGAAAATACCACACAAAAGATAGGACTCTATAGTGGACAAATGGAAAACGAGCATTAGGAAGATGGGTTACCACTCGTGCGCGTTGCGTAGAGGGGGGGGGGGGTGATGCAGTTGGCAAAAACCCACTCGCTTCGTTTTATTTTAAAGTTAAAAAGTAAAATTTATTTTTTAAAATTGCATTAGCGAAACGAAAAACATAAGCAGAGAGCAGGGCAGTACCGGACACAGGAGTGTCATTACAAGGTCACTTTAAAGATGTTAGAGGATTTTCAGTCCAAACCGGACTCAAGCTAACCAAAATATTTTCACGATGATGTGGATACGGTGTGGTTAGCCGAGCCACACCACAGCTGCGCCTGATGACCAGCCACATGCCACCAGATGTTTCACTAAAAAAAAATTAAAAATTCCAAGTTCCTGAAGGTCAACTCGAAAAACCGTCCCGTTACGAAAAACGATCGACTTTTTCCTGTCATTTGAATTGATTTCCTTCAAGTCATCAAAGAGCTAAATAATTTATTACCAATTTCATCCGCCCACGACAAAAAGTTGACAATCAAAAGTCAAACCGGATTAAGCAACGGTTTAATTATAAAAGAAACCGCCCATTCAATCCCTTCACGGATAATCCCATCGCCTTCGCTTTCAGCTCTTTAAAAACGCCCCAAACCGTTTTCACACTATGTAAATTTATTTATTTGCAGAAAAAAATAATTTAATTACGCTTATGATACCTACTTAGCCGATTTCTTTTCACCATTTTTGGAATTCTGTTCATGCATGACGGAATGCTTAGCCGAGCGGAACAGGTTGGGTGGGGAAAGCCCCAGCGTCCTGCGCCATCTTGTGTCGACTCTGCCGGTTTGAGCAGTTGGTCTTTGCAAAATCTCGAGTGGGCTATAATTTAGTCTGCGGGTACAAAAAATAGTGTAGGCTGGAAACATGTGGTCAGGATTATTTCATCGGATTAACTGGCAACTATTGGGGGGCTTAAGTATGATTTGCCAGGTCGAAGGTAAATTTTATGGCCAAATTTATTCCAAAAAAAATTGGTATCAAAACACTGGGTTGGGCCGAATAAAATAAAATCTTGATAAAGTTATTTTAATTTATTAATGTTAACACAATATATTGATTAAATATGAAAATAGTGCGTTAATAATATTTTATTATATTTTTCAAATTTTTAAATAAAAGGATACAGATGCTAGATTTTTATTGTTTCCATTATTATTTGTATATGTATAAAAATCAACCTAAACATTCACATACGATTAAATCTATGTAGGTCTAGGAGAAGATCTTATCTATACGAACTGTTTATGGAGCTTTAAACTTCATTTATTAATGGCTAGTAAAATTGTTTGCTTTTTATTTTACCGGTTATTGCCCCTGTTTATGGCTAAAGATTTTCTATGGTTTTTGGTCTGGTTTAAACTCATTATATTTAACTAACATAAGCCTCGTATCAAGTTACTACTGATGAATGGTTAGAAAGTGTTAGCAAACGGTAGATTTTAGTGGCAATTTACTGTTACATTTGGCGTATATATGGCGTAATAGAAATTAAATTTCTTAATTAAATGGAGAGGGGAAAGAATTATACAGGCGATAGTAATAGCATTTTTTTTTATTTTATACAGTTATAATTCAAAATTAGAACAGGTAGACCAATAGTTAACAATTTACGTATAGTAAGTATAACTAAAGATCAAGTATAACAAATACAACAATATGTGTAAAGCAAGTATATTTAACAACGTGTAGCCGGTATAGTTGCAATGCAATTGAATGGATATTTGTTTGTTACACTTAAGTCTACACTAGATAGCAAACAAAACGACTTGGCCTAAAAGGTGGAACGACAAAAAAAAATGAATGATGGCCTCTCAAATTTGAAACCGGGTCGAACCCATTCACAGCATCAGCGCGGCTACAATACAATGCCCCGCCTGGAAGTGACCAGTGGTCAGTGGTCAACTTCCGGTATCCTGTCATCTTGACCACCGACGCCGGCCGGTGGGTGACGTGACCACCGCTTTCCCATGACACGGCGCCAACCCTCGGATGACCCCACGGGTCCCTATGGACGTCAGCTGACCATGAATGACCCCAAGAGAAGACAACTCTCACTAACTTCTGCTCAATTCAAAAATTGTGTAAATACTAAAAACAAAAATAATTAAAAAAGAATACTATGTTTAAATTTGAAATGAATTGATTATTAGAATTTTTTTTAATCTTTGTCTTACACGATTTAAAGAAACCCATTCGTGACTATTTAAAAACGAAAAAAAGTAATACATTAAAACAAGACCGAAACACTGCTCTTGTTATTTTTTTACTTTGACGCTGATGAAGACGTTAGGTCGAAACGTCATACGTGAATGATTAGGCTTGAAAAGCTAATTCCAAAAGGTTGTTGCCAGGAAGCAAATTTTTCAGCCAGCATTGAATATCTTATAACATTTGTGAAATAAGTACAGAATGACTTCCGGTTTTACTAAAGCTAGAAATATTTTAAAAAGTGATTACTAGTAATATAATAGTAACTTAGGAAACACTTTTATTTTTAATTTGGATGAGTAGAGTCAGGGTGTTGCGATGGTATGATATGGTATGTTATATTATTTAATATAAATAAACTACAATGCTATACCCCACTACCGCTAGTGTGTAATTCATCATGGGAAAACAATTGTTGTGACTTTCATTGTTTTACTTTTCCTAGCCACTTCGGTTGAATTCAAGATGGGGTTAGGGCGATTTTTTTTTTTTAAATAATTCAATTGATGAAATAATTCTAAACGGCTTTTGATCGGCTTATATTCAATACAAAAATATGACAATGAGAGTAATCGATGGTTCCCAAATGGCTTTAAGTTTTTAAAATGCGTATCGCTTTTAAAATAACTTATCGCTTACCATTTTTTTTTTAAATATTTTTTATTTTTATTTCACAAGATCAGAAGAAAATTCAAATAACATTGGTGTATTCTACTCAATGTCTACTTCGTCGAAAGATAGTAAAAGTACCGAAAAGAATAAAATGACACAGAGTGAGGTTGGGTGGGGGGGGGGGAGAGATGTAGGTGAGGGAGGTGTGAGGGGGAGGTGTGGGGTGGGGGGAAGGTGTGGACTGGCCTCTCAATTATCCACCTCCAGCAGTTGTGCTGTTCTCAAAGCTCTTCACAGTTAGCCAAATGACACGACCAAATGACACAGGGACCAAATGACACAGGGACCAAATGACACATCGGCCACCGCTCACTATCAATAGCCCTCCAACCAATCTTGCAACATAAGGCTCGGCAGTATTTCAGCTAAAACTGACACCCGGCACACTCTACGTGAAACAAACCTGACAACTTAATACCATGCAATTTTTATTTATGTTTACATATTTATTGTACATGCGCAACAGTCGTCTCCTTGTGGAGTGGGATAGAGCGACAAAGAGTTGTTTTTTATTGTTTTACAGTTATTTCCCTTGCCGTAAAAAAGATTACTTTATCATAGAGTGTGTTTGGGGGGGGGGGGGGGGGAGTTGGACATGACGTATTTACTGCGTTTAATCCGATTTACTGCGGGGACCTTGATCTAAACTCGCAGGCGCCTCGCGTCATCTTTAACTGTGTACACTGCGCTTAGTTTGGATTAGAGGATGATATGGGGGAAGAAAGATTGGGCGACGTTGATAGTTTGTTGATAAAATTCCTAAAGAATGGATCAGGCTTAACTTACATCAAATTGGTTATTTAAAGTGGGTTTTCCTTTCCTATGGTTTTTTATATTAAGATTTATGCGCAATATATATATATATATATATATATATATATATATATATATATATATATATATATATATATATATATATATATATATATATATATATATATATATATATATATATAAAATATATATAAAATATATATAATATACATAATATTTATAATATATATATATATATATATATATATATATATATATATATATATATATATATATATATATATATATATATATTTATATATATATATATATATATATATATATATATATATATATATATATATATATATATATATATATATATATATATATATATATATATATATATATTATATATAAATATATATATATATATATATATTATATATATATATATATATATATATATATATATATATATTATATATAAATATATATATATATATATATATATATATATATATATATATATATATTACTTTTAAAATTTGAAACGCGTTGTTATAAATATAACAATGCTTGTGCATAAGTAATCCGAACGAATGATCCTCTTCACATATATCTTATAGTATATCTTATATCAAACGAAACCTCGAATTCAATAGTTCACTTCCGTGATACCATCAGTATGAATGTACGTAGGGGTTAAACCATGAACCAGACGGTTGGGTCAGACTGTCTCGTGGAAGCCCTACCCCACAGGTTCCCAGGCCTACCCCTGACCCCCCGTGGTCACCCCCCTCCCTGACCTCACCTGACCCCCGACAGGTATCTAGTCGCTGTCTGGTCAACCGGTCATCTCTTGGCCGCTGGGGTCATCTCTGGTCAGCCATCACTTGTAGGCGGCGGGGTGACCTTGCAGATGAAGGTCAGGATTTCGGCACATTTTCTCACGTGTTGGAGTATGATACAAGCGGTGGCCAGTTTGTACCTGGACGCTGACTGTTCACCTGGGCAGGTCAAGACACTTTAGCAGACAAAACAAATGTGGGCGTGATGGAATAGTGGTCGGAGTTTGTAATCCGGGCTGCCGGCTAGTTGGTTTCCCTAATCGCTACACTAATTGGCTGGGGTGTTCTGTTACCAAATTTTCTCATGCATCAAACGTAATGTTTAATTAACAATTCAATTCAGCATCCCTAATCAAACTACTAAAACCCCATTAAACATCACAAATCAAACTACTAAAACCCCATTAAATTACCACATTTCTCATGCATCAAACGTAATGTTTTACTTTACAATTCAATCAAGGATCACTTATCAAACTACCAAACTACATTTACATCAGCACTCAACCTACTACATCTAAATATAAATCTCCAATTATTTTTTAACAAAATTATAGTAATTTAGATGTTTAAAACGTAGGCTATGTTAATCTTAAAAAGCTTAGAGTTTCAATGATAAATTAATTAAAATTTTACAAAACAAGCTTAATAATTAAGCAGGGGGGTATATCGAATCAATAATTAATGTAAAGCTAACCTATATTTACTAATGAACAATTTACACATTTATGCGTATCTAGACTACTCTACTGTAACATCTCTATCTTAAAGATAATTTTTACATTATCTCTTTGTTAAGATAACACTGTAACACCTACACGCCCCCCCCCTCCCTTTTTTCAACCTAAAAACATCAATACCTGTT